>NC_079190.1:104829910-105131512 GCF_029499605.1 Hyla sarda | reverse complement strand
GAGGTTCTGCAGCAACCTACAATTCCCACTCAAACACAACTTTAAAAACACTATATTGCCGCCTCTACATGTTTCACCGTCTCCACAGCGTTTTCAAGAGGCAAGACAGTGGCAATTTAGTGGGTCAGTTTGGTTTAGTTTATTGGTAATATTGCTCTCAATATACCGGATTTTCACATATAACCTTTTTAAAACATTGCTGCCATTTTTCATTATAAGGGAGTGTTGTGCCACTTTACTTTTTTAATTTGTGGTTCTTTAATCGGGTCTTGGACGCTGACACCATTTTATTGAAGCATTTGGCAAAGTACTGGTGTATTCCTTCTGTGATATATATTTATATAGCCACGTAAAGTGATACGCCTGTGCTCGGTGGCCGTTTGCTGGAACAATGACACAATGCTGTGGGGCTGGTATGCAGTAATTTCCAGGGCTGGTTTTCATCCCCAGTCCGGCCCTGGACCTGACCCCCGCACACGCACTTCCTAGTTTGCTCTGCATCCTCAGGTCACATGAATTTACTGGGCCCTGCTGCCCAGAAATCCTTACAAGAAAGGCAGATCCTGCCCCCTGCTGTAGCATTTAAGCTGTGCAGGTACTGGAGGTATAGGTGACTAGCTTGCTGAATATGATGTCACCCCTCCCTCACCCGTTTCATATATGTATGCCCCTGAGTGACTGCCCCTACTTACCTGTCCAACCGTGGGGAATCCCAGAGACCACTCACTGTATGAAGCCCAGCACTACTTGCCCATCCTGGAGAAAGTGGCGGATGCAATTTCCTTGTTGCCCCCCCCCAGATTAATTTCCCCCACAGGATTTAGGACATCTCTGTGTCCCGAAAGATCTTTTAAAAACGCAGGGGCTGCCGGGAGGTAGCGCAAGCAGGGACATCACTGATGTCCCATACGTGCACCCGTTTGAGCAGGGCGGAGCGGAGCAGGAGGAAGCGTGCATGCTAAGTTACCAGCGGCACGTCAGCTTACCGCACCTCCGGTCCTGGGACATACTGCTATGGCCTATAGGCCATAGCAGTAGATCATGACCCCAGACCGGAGGAGCGGTGGTCGGAGCACTGAAGTAGGGCAGTAAACAGACATACAGTATGTCTGTGGGGCCACTGCCTACCTAATGTGGGGGAACTATGCTGCCATCCTAATGTGGAGGAACTATGCTGCTACTATAATGCTGGGGGACTACACTGCCAACCTAACTGCGCCCTCTGAATGTAATACTACTATAAATTGTGCGCCCTCTGCTATAATACAAACTCAGACTTAGAATAATACAGCGGTGGGGGGGGGGGGGGGTATTTAGTCAGCCACCAATTGTGCAAGTTCTCCCACTTAAAAAGATGAAGGGGCCTGTCATTTTCATCATAGGTATACCTGAACTGTGAGAACTATGCTGCCAACCTAATGTTGGGGAACTATGCTGCCAACCTAATGTGGGGGAACTATACTGCCTACCTAATGTGGGGGAACTATGCTGCCAACTTAATGTGGGGGACCATGCTGCCAACCTAGTGTGGGGGAACTATACTGCTTACCTAATGTAAGGGAACTATGCTGCCACTATAATGCTGGAGGACTATGCTGCTTACCTAATATCGGGGAGATATACCGCCCCCCTAATGTGGGGAACTATGCTGTCAACCTAATGTGGGGGAGCTATGCTGCCTACCTAATGTGGAGGAACTATGCTGTGTACTAAATGTGGGGGACTTCTGCTGCGTACTTAAAGGGATACTCCACTGCCCCAGCATTCGGAACATTTTGTTCCAAACGCTGGGTGGGAGCTGCGAGGGTGATGAGGCCTCAGCCACGCCCCTCGTGACATCACGCCCCTGAATGCAAGCCTATGGGAGAGGGCGTGTCGATCACTGCATGATGCTCTGATAGTGCCCCTCCCGAGACTAGACCCCAGATCCACCCCTGCCTGGAGGAGGTCCTGATCTTTTTAGACCCTAGCAATGCCCCTGGTTTTGAGTATCAGAAATATATCTATAGAAGGAAGAGTGCTACCACAAGGATCAGCACGAATATCAAAGACCCTGCTTCCCTCCTTAACCCGGTCCAATATGGTGAGACAGACTTTGAAAATGGAGGATGTTGACCAGAATTATGGAAATAGCTGAACTTGCTGTGTATTCATAACTTCCATAGAAGTGTATGGGCGTTATGGAAACACTGTAGCACCTCAAACTCCACTGTTTGTGGGACTATAAATAATATGTCATACACGTCTATCACTACAGGACACAGTATATTGCTGTATATTGTAAGCATTTATTAAAGCAGTTACTCCATATTTTTTAAATAATTGGAGATCTTTGAGTCAGTCTAAAAAAGAAACCTGGTTGCCCATAGCAACCATCTCTGACCAGCTTTCATTTATTTTACTGCTTTTGCAAAATAAAAGCCGCAATGTGATTGGACATACCCCGAAATGTAGCTAGGGCACAAAGGTTTGTTTTGAGGTGTTGTGATGGTGTGCCCATATACCATGTCACTGCTGCAGCCAATTGAGGCCAGTGATTGGCTGCATGACATCACAAGGCCACATGACATCACAATGGTTCTTTGCAAGAGAATAAGACACCACTGGTGCTTCTCATTCTTCACAGACAGGCTGAGAGAAGCTGAGCGGACATCTACATGCTCCAAGAAGGGAGATGAGACCAACAGGTATGAGGATGGCAGCTATACGACCGCCACCTACTATAGACAGCTCACACATGGCCAAACCTCCCCTATATCACAGAACACAATGAGGTCCATTTACTTATGTGATCCCAACTGTTTTTCTCAGGTTGTGCAGCCAAATTGTCTTGCACGCTTTTTGCGTCAGAATTTGCAACCAAAACATCAAAAAAACCTGACCAACTCTCCATTTTACTCAGAAAACCCAAAAAGGGGGCATGGCTGCCTGGGAAAAAGGACGTTGTAGTTAATAAAGGGGCATCTCGCCGCCAGTTACGAAAAATCCCAACATATTTACTAATGTTCCCACATAAAAATGTGGTGGATTTGAGCTCTGGAAACCCCTACTTCTCAGAGCAGTTGTAAAATAAATAAAAAATTAGAAAAAGTAGGGAAAATTAGTACATTCCATGGAAATATACCTGTGGGGAAAATAGAAGATTACACTACAGAAAGAAGATTACACTCCACTCTTAGTAAATCAGGGACAATTTTTCATTATTTGTGCACAATTTATTTGTTGTGTTTTTTTCCAGCATCTACCTTATTTTTGTTTGCTTTTGTGCTATTTTTTTCAGTTTGTGCTTGCTTCATCTATTTTGTATTTTTGCACTTGGAGGGGGTGCGGTATAGTGCACACAAATAGATTTGTTGCATTTATCATCTGTGTAAAAATAAATGTTTTAAGCAAAAAAGTTACGCAAGTATACTCCACTCCCTGGGTGGCAAATGTGGAAGTTTGTTGTTGCATGTCTCTTTCCCAATTGCTCGGCATTAAATTCATTTTAAGGCATGCTGAGACTTGTGGTTTTATTGCATAATATTTTTACCATGTTGTTCCATGCATTATACTACATGACCTGGAAATACAATATATATGGAAGCCCCCCCCCCCCCCTTTCAATATAAAGGGGCTACAACTAGTATACACTGCACCCTCTAAATATAATACTACCACAAATTACGCCCTCTGAATATAATACTACTATAAATTGTGCGCCCTCTGCATATAATACAACCTCAGACTTAGAATAATACAGTGGGGGGGGGAAAGTATTTAGTCAGCCACCAATTGTGCAAGTTCTCCCACTTAAAAAGATGAGAGGGGCCTATAATTTTCATCATTGGTATACCTCAACTATGAGAGACATAGTGAGAAAAAATTCAGTCTTCCCAGCCTGGTGCAGATCTACAATTTTGTTTCTGGTGTCCTTTGACAGCTCTTTGGTCTTGGCCATAGTGGAGTTTGGAGTGTAACTGTTTGAGGTTGTGAACAGGTGTCTTTTATACTGATAACAAGTTCAAACAGGAGCCATTAATACAGGTAACGAGTGGAGGACAGAGGAGACTCCTAAAGAAGAAATTACAGGTCTGTGAGAGCCAGAAATCTTGCTTGTTTGTAGATGACCAAATACTTATTTTCCACCATAATTTGCAAATAAATTCTTTAAAAAACATTTTTTTTCTCATTATGTCTCTCATAGTTGATGTATACTAATGATGAAAATTACAGACCTCTCTCATCTTTTTAAGTGGGAGAAATTGCACAATTGGTGGCTGACTAAATACTTTTTTCCCCACTGTATACTGCCACACACTGTGCTCTCTGAATATAACACTGCCATACAATTTGCCGTCTGAATATAATACTACCACACACTGCACCCTCTAAATATAATACTACCACACACTGCGCCTTTTGAATATCATACTACCACACAATGTGCTGTATGAATGTAACACTGCCACACAATGTTCCCTCTGAATATGATCCTACCGCACACTGCGCCCTCTAAATATCAAACTACCACACACTTTGACCTCTGAAAAAAACACTGACACACAATGTACCCTCTAAATATAACATTGCCACCCACTGTTCCCTTTTAATTAACCTTATTTATGGCCGTATAGCACACTTTTAAAACTAAAAATTGATGCAGGAACTTTACCTGCTTGTTATGCACAGATAAATCATCCGCCGGGCCCATAGCAGTCACTGCTTCTCACTGTTCTAAAATGGCCACGGCCAGGCTGCTGATTGTAAACAAGCAGTTGGCACCTCGACCACTTTAAATCAGTGACCAGCAGTGGTTGCCGGGACTGGTGAGATGTGTCCCTGACAGCACGCTGAAGAGCCATGCAGAGGACTTCACTCGTCAGTGCTTCACTGACTGCCTTGCCCCGCAAGACCCACCGCCTGAATCTGAGCCTGCCAGAGCATGTCTGGAGCCACAGGCCAGGTAAGTGATAAAGAAAAAAAACAAAAAAAAACAGGGGAGCAGACAGAGCCTCATTATTGGAGAAGAACACTGCAGCCTTATTGGCTTATGTTGGGAAAGGTTGCCATAGGACCTACTATTGGGCTGGCTACAAGGGAGGGAGCCACAGGCTCTATTGATCCCATAGGCCCTAACACGCAACCTGGCTAGCAATCTACCTAGCTATTTAACTACCTGGCTACCAACCTAGCTACCTACCTGGCTAGCTGTCTACTGAGCTACCATGCTAGCTACTTGACTACCTGGCTATCAACCTAGCTAGCTCCCTTACTATCTACCCCTCTATCTATCTATCTAATCTACCTATCTATCTATCTATCTATCTATCTATACAAAAATATAGAAGCAGCACACCACAGGTATATTTCAAAGGAAAGGTGAGTTTATTCCATGATGTGAGAGACTACGTTTCTCCAGCCTCACGCTGGCCTCACGCTGGCTTTCTCAAGTGCACTTGAGAAAGCCAGCGTGAGGCTGGAGAAACGTAGTCTCTCACATCATGGAATAAACTCACCGTTCCTTTGAAATCTACCTGTGGTGTGCTGCTTCTATATTTTTGTATGCATTGAGGAACCAGTGGACCGAGGTTCAGAATATGCGGGCACCCCAATTTCTTTTTTTCTATACATTTCTGGAGGTGCTGTTCTTATTGGATATCTATCTATCTATCTAATATATCTACCTACATGGCTGTCTACCTAGCTATGAACATGCCTAGCTACTTAGCTACCTTGATACCTAGTTATCTATTAACTCACCTACCTAGCTAGTAAAATGTAATGGGAACCTTTTAAAACTTTTATTTATGTTTTGTTTGTTATTTTGCAACTACAAGGTTAATTCTAACACAATATCACAAAATATTTATTTTAACACAAATTATTCGACTGCCACCAACCTTCTTCTATACACTGCACACTTTACTGGGGAAGGTACTGTGTGGAGCAGTGTTTCCCATCCAAGGGTCTTCTAGAAGTTGCAAAACCACAACTCCGCACCTCGGAAACACTAGTATGGAAGGATGGGGGACACTGTGTGGAAGGATGGGAGACATGCTGAGGAGGGGGGGGGGACTATGTAGAGGGATGGGTGATATGCTGAGGAGGGGTAACTAGGGAATTTTTTTGCATTGGGGCCCTGAAGTTTCCAGGTACGCTTGGGTGGACTCTGGAGGAGTGGCACCACAGGTCCCATAATGAGGCTGATTCCAGGGGTGGCTGCCACAGGCCAAGCTGTTGGGTTTACTCCAGGGTAGGATGCTACAGGTTCCATTGTTGGGATAATGTCGGAGGAGGGCTACACAGAAACATTGTTGGGCTCACTCCTGGGAGTGCACCACAGGCTCCATATCTGTGCTTACTTGAGAGAAGAACATCACAGGCCTCAAAGATGGACTGACTTTGGGGGAGGCTGCCACAGGCCCAAAAATTGGGCTAAGTTTGGGGGAGGGAGCCACAGGCTCCATTGTTGGGCTGACTTCGGTTGAGGGGGCCATTGACTCCATTGTTGGGAAGAC
This sequence comes from Hyla sarda, assembly GCF_029499605.1. NCBI lineage: Eukaryota > Metazoa > Chordata > Amphibia > Anura > Hylidae > Hyla > Hyla sarda. The sequence goes on along the minus strand of NC_079190.1, from coordinate 105,125,012 downwards.
TCTTAACAGGGCGCCACAGGCCACCTCATAGTTGATCTGACTTTGGGGAAGGCACCACAGGCTCTATTTTTGGTCTGGGAGGATGTCAAAGTCATTGTTGGAATAATCCTGTAGAGGGCGGTACAGGCTCCACAGTTGGGATGACTCAGTGGGAGGGCGCCACTGGCCTAATTACTGGACTGGCTCCGGAGGAGGGTGCCACAAGCCCATTGTTAACCATACTTTAAGTGAGGGTGCCAAAGGCCCTATGGTTGGGCTAATTTCAGGGGAGGGAACCACAGGCCCCATTGTTAGCCTGATTTTGAGGTAGTGTGACACAGGCTCCATTGTTGAGCTGACTCCGGGAGAAGGTGCCACAGACCCTGTAATTGGTCTGGCTTTAAGGGAGGGCACCGTATTTCCCACAGTTGTGGCAGACTATAGGGCAAAGTGCCACAGGCCTTTTACTTGGGCTAACTCTGGGGAAGGGTGCCACAGGCTCAATTGTTTGGCTGAGTCCTGAGGAGGGCGCCACAGGCCCTAATGTTGGGCTGACTGTAAGAGAGAGCATCATAAGTCCCACAGTTGAGCTGACTCTGGAGAAAAGCACCACAGAAACCCCTTTGTTGGACAGACTCCAGGGGAGGGCACCATATTCTCTAAAATTGGTCTGACTTTGGAGAAGGGTGCCACAGACCACATTGTTGGGTTGACTTCAGGGAGGGCGCCACAGGTCCAATTTTTGGACTGACTCTGGAGAAGAGCACCACTGCTCATAGAGTCTGAAGCATTGGGTGCAGTGACTGCCTTTGAAAGACAGGGGCCATAGTGTGCAAGTAAAAAGTTACAAACACAGTGGTAAGAGACAAGTGGAGTATCTGCTTTCAAATACATATGCCCAACTGGGAGCAATGCAATACATGATACCAGCTTGTTTGCTGGAGCTGTATGTAATCTTGTGCCTTCTTGCTGAAAAGAAATGTGTATGGATCTGTCTAGTCACAAGCTTAGCACCCCTATGTCTGTTAGGGTACATTAACACTACAGAATATCTGCCCAGAGAAACTTCAGGCAAAGATTCTGAGGGTGGCCGCCACTGACTAAACCAGTCAGTTCTAGGATCACATGTACATAGCCTGTCCTCACAGACTGCAATGTATTCCACATGGTATTTAACCAAAAGAATGAACATGCTCATTCTTTTCAGCATAGGAATTCCAGCAGCAGAAATCTCTGAAGTGTGCAGTGTGCAGCATTTTCCCATTGACAGCAATAGGCCTTTGATGCATCGGAATTTCCGAACAGAATTTCTGAGTGAAATTCAGTTTGAAAATTCTGTAGTGTGAATGTGCCCTTACGGATAAACAAAGACAAACTTTGCAGCCTTTGTGTCTACACCAACTGTCTCCATCATCCATGTGTCTCTTCTATTATGTCCTTACCTAAATTATTGAAAGAGTACCTGTCACCAAACTAAACTTTTAATATATTGTTCCTTATGTAATTATAAGACACTTCGCTGTTAACTTGCTGTTAAAATTCTCAAGCTTTATACGTTTTTAATGTGATTGAAAAAATGGCCACTAGGTGTCTCTGTTCTGTTCCATGCACAAGTCAAACAGTTAGTTTGGTCTCCTCCTGGCCTGGCAGGAGACCAAACTCAGGAAACGTATGCGGGGCATGGTGAGGCACAGCTCTCGCAGGCTTCAATGATGTTGCACCTTTTGGGGAATGACCGCTTTCTCCTGCCGGGAGCTCACACAATGTGAGCAAGGGGAAAGGTACGATACAGAGCTTTTTAAAGCTTGGAAACATTTTTTAAGGGCAGGAGGGGTGTTAGGAGTAATTAGGAAATATAATTTGAGTTAGTTTAGAAAATATGGTTTGATGACAGATACTCTTTAAAAGAAATTATAGGGGTCATTTGAGGTCAACATGTGCGACTTTTGTTTTTTTCTCCCTGTGGGTCGCACTAGTGTGCTCCCGCTGCAGCAGGTTGGCATTCATTTAGAAGCCTGCGACTTTTGATAAATTCCAGCTAATGTTCATGTAGCTAATGTAGAGTGCACTTGTCTGTTAAGTCAACCGGCTGCCTGCACCTGGTATCAGCTGGAGTGGCTGTTGCGCAAAACTATGCACGTAAAGTCATATACGCTGTAGAGAATGTCACATCACAAATGCAGTGAACGCTGTGAAAATATAGACTGATTAGTTCCTTAATAAATGAACCCCTATCAGTGGTGTCACTAGGGTTGGTGTCACCTGGTGCGGTACAAAATGGTGTCAACCCTTGGCCCCACCAGGCACAAGTAACTTCAAGACACTGACTGCAAGACATCAGAGGGAGCTGCCATTGTGTTGAAAGTTTACAGGACTTTCCTACGCATGTTGCATAGCATACTACAGAACATGCATAAAATTTTGACGATTGTGGATTTAATTGTTGCCGTAGCTCCCAGTGTATCCCAGCATAATACCTAATCCTGCCCTGATCCACCTATTCCCTCCATACTGTACTACAAAAGGACCTGTATACCTTATAAGTGATTACATAATGGACCATATATAGATAGATACCTGCACAACATGAGATGTATACCCCATAAGTAATTTTACTGTCTTCTCTGATTGGTGTGATTCTCTTTCCCTTTTTTTCACCATCTAACTCAGACGGCATGATGACTTCTTCCAAATGTGACTCCTCTCTGCAGAGTATGATGCTCCCATTAGTGTACCATAATAATATATCAAATAATATCCTCACTAATAATGCCCTAACAGCACATTAACAATGCCAATTAACGATGTCCCTAGTGTGATTATGTTTACAAACAATGACCCAATGGAACCTCCCCCGTGCCTTATGTAATGGCCCTACAGTGCCCATACAGAAATAACTCTTCTGTTTCCTTACACATTAATAATTTAATAATGCCCTTCTGTGCCCCTCATGTATTTATAATGCCCCTGTGCCCCCTTATATATTATTAATGCCCCTTGTGCCCCTTATACATTTATAATGCCCCCTGTCCCCTCTCATACATTTATAATGCCACCGTGCCCCTTTATACATTTATAATGCCCTCCTGTGCCCACTCATACATTTATAATGATCTCTGTGCCCCCTCATGCATTTATAATGCCCCCTGTACCCTTCGTTACATTTATAATGCCCCCTGTAACCCCTTTATATTTATAATGCACCCTGTTACCCCCCTTAACATTTATAATGCCCCTTGTGCCCCCCTTTACATTCATAATGCCCCCTTTACATTTATAATTTCCCCTTTACATGCATAATTCAAACCTGTGCCCCCTTTACATTTATAATGTCCCCTTTAAATTTATATTTTCCCCTGTGCCCCCTTTACATTTTTTATGCCCCCTTTACATTTATAATGCCCCTGTGCCCCTTTACTATTATAATGCCTCCTTTACATTTATAATTCCCCCTATGACCCCCCCATGTCCTACTGTACCCCCTTTACATTTATAATGCCCCTGTGCCCCTTTACTATTATAATGCCTCCTTTACATTTATAATTCCCCCTGTGACCCCCCCCATGTCCTACTGTACCCCCTTTATATTTATCATGTCCCCTGTGTCCCCTTAGTGTCCCATTGTGGCTGAACAAAAAAAAAAAAAAAAAAACTTGTCCAGGTTCCAGCTCTTCTCTTCTCTTTAGCTCTGCAGCCTAAGAGACGCAGGGCCAGGATCCTCGGGCCGGCGCAATTACACCATATCATTGTGCCGGCCTGCAGGGGGGATCTCACACAGGATCATAGGCTGCAGAGCTAAAGAGCATGCAGCCTATGAGAGTAAATAGCAGAGCCGCGTATACATGACAATATCCTGCTGGTTTGAGAAGCAGCTGTCTGACATTGCATGCTATTCTGTAGTCTATTATCTACAAGAACATCCAGATATTTTTCTACCGGTGACTCTCCCAGCTAACCCCCCTAAGACATATGTTGCATGCAGGTTATAAGTGCCCTCATGCATAACCTTAAAGGGGTACTCTGGAGCAAAACATTTTATCCCCTATCAAAAGGATAGGTGATAAGATGTTAGATCGCTGGGGTCCTGCTGCTAGGGACCCCCGCGATCTCCAGGCCTGCAGCAGTGGCGTCCAGAACACGGAAGCATGGAGCTCCTGTGTCCTTGACGTCACAACATGCCCCCTTCATTCATGTCTATGAGAAGGGGCGTGACAGCTAGTACATAGCCATTATGCCTCCTCCCATAGATGTGAATGAAGGGGGCGTAGCGGCTGAAGTCACCAGTCATCCAGCACGGAGCAGAGTTTGCTCCGTGCACGGATGACCCGGGTGCGGCACCGGTAATCGCGGGGTCCCCAGCAGCGGGATCCCCACGATCTAACATCTTATCCCCTATCCTTTTGATAGGGAATAAGATGTTTTGCGCCGGAATACCCCTTTAAATTTATCCACATTGAACCTCATCTGCCAAGTGGATGCCCAGATGCTGAGTAAGTCTAAGTTGGCTTGTAACTTATGCACATCTTCCATAGACTATACTGTGCTACAAAGCTTGGTGTTGTCTGCAAAGATAGAAACAAAGCTGATAATCCCATCCTCTATATCATTAATAAATAAGCATGAGCATGCAGCCTATGAGAGTAAATAGTAGAGCAGGGAGCTGACAGCTCCTGTGGCTCTACTATTATACTGCACTGCATCTGCCCTTTGGAGGAGGCAGATGCAGTGACTGGTGGATGGGGTGACACCGGGATGATTATTTCCTGCTTGGTGGTGTCACCCAGTGCGGTCCGCACCCCCTGCACCCCCTTAGCAACGCCACTTTCCCCTATATCTGTATTCTGATTTCTTGCTATAAGGCTTAGTATCACTATGACAAAACTGTCTGCACACAAGGGCAAGAAAGCTTATAGTTATAACCTGGCACAGCTTTACTAAAACATCCTTTATTCCATAATCATGTCTTTAGCCTCCATGTCAGCCATATAAATCAACCTAGACAAATTCATTTGAATAAAATCAAAGGAAATTATTTCACCTAATTGGTATAATAAAACAAAAGACATTAGTAATTAGATCATCATACACCTTTATACATAATCATTGGCTTATCTCCAAAGATAGTTATCGCATTATGCATGACATCATTTGACTTGTGGTTATACTAACCATATCACATACATGTCATATGTGACACAGTCATCCTTCTCAAATATGGGACTGTTTTGAAATTTAAATTGAAGAGGAAAACAAGAGGGTGGAGTGGCCTAGGAGGAAGTTGGGAGAGACTATGTGATAATTATATTTCTGTATAGCTGCTGGTGCAAACAACTTTTTTGGCTGCCACCGTGACACATCTGGAAAAACTTGAAAAACAGTGTCTGGTTGTCAAACATGCATATACAATGGCTGATTCTATATAGACATAGCATCAATATCTACTGTAAAATCTATAATCCAGCTATATCCAGATACAACCTGCTTCTATTAGTCAAGTTATAAATTGATATGGCAACATTAGGTGCATACAACACTACATACACATACTGTATGAACATAAGAGTAACTAGGTTTCTATGAAATTAGCCCTAAAATGACTTGCATGATGCTGAATAGTGCCGGTGCACAGCTTCATGTCAATGCTCCTTGTATGGTATACTGTCATACATGTTACAAATTACTATGTAAAGCAGTGCCTTATTATAAGCACCATGCAGTCTGGGGCCCATATGTGGCATTTACAGTGCTCCTGCTACTACTATACACTGCAAAAATAAAAGAATGTGGGGGAATATTCCAGCACTTGTGTACATACACGCCAAAGACAGTAAATGTAATCATATAGGCAAAGTCTTTATTAGAAATAGTACAGAAAATTAAAACATACATAAAATAATGGTGGCACAGTAAGATAATACCATGGAAGGCATATGCCAAGGCAGGCTATAACTAGATGTATAAATAATCAATTGTGGTGTCCCGGTACCGTATTGCATACCGTACCTAGTGTAGAGGTCCCCAAAGTCAGAGTAACTACATTAAGGTAGGGTTCCTCAGGTGGGACAGCCCCTAGTCGCCTCTCTTAAAGTCTAATTCTCTAATGTTAATACCTGTATATGTTTAATAATAATAATATATATTTTGTAATAATGTATAGTACTTACCTTGTTCAGCGTCGCAGGACCTTCGGTCATGTGACCATGTTAATATACTCTATGGTATGTTAGAGGACCTTTGGAGGTTCTTGGGTCACATGTTACCCACAAGCCTTTGTAATGGTGATTGACATCAATATGGACCAATTAGCACTAGTCCAGCCCCTGCCCATATAAGGGAGCTGTAGCCAATAATCGCTCTCTTGGGTTGCTGCTCTCGTGGATGCCGGACTAGCAGGACGGATCTGCGCAACTTTCAAAGACACCCAAGGCCTGAAAACCTACCGGCCTCAGCTGAACTAAAACCGTGAGTTCTAAACTACCCCCGCTAATGCTAGCGTCACTACTGGACCGCTACTAAATCCCCTAAATCCAGGAGAAGCCCCGAAATCCAAAGAAAGCAGTTGCATGCATAGAGACTGTTCTGTTATTGAAGCTTACAGAAAATCTTCAGTAAAAGTTAATCCTGTTTCAGAAAACTTTCCGGTTGTGGACAATCTATTAATATCTACCTCCCTATCGCTCTTGGGAAGGGTGGCGGTAGGACAAGCATTACTGAGGAGCCCTCACCCTGGCATCACGAATAGCAAGGGTTAACAAGCACCCTTTAATTACCGCACAGCTACACTCCCCATACCCTACATCCCCCAGGTTATCACACAAAGATTGGATCATTCATGCTAAAATAAGTGTAAAGATCATAAGTGAACGTAATAGAAATTATAGCAGAGTGTAACAAACAGATAATAACCAGTACCAAATGATATAAGAAGCCTTACCCAGGGACATGTCCCTGGGTAAGGCTTCTTATATCATTTGGTACTGGTTATTATCTGTTTGTTACATTCTGCTATAATTTCCATTACGTTCACTTATGATCTTTACACTTATTTTTAGCATGAATGATCCAATATTTGATTATTTATACATCTAGTTATAGCCTGCCCTGGCATATGCCTTCCATAGTTTTATCTTACTGTGCCACCATTATGTTATGTATGTTTTAATTCTCTGCACTATTTCTGATAAAGACTTTTGGGGAGATTTATCAAAACCTGTCCAAAGGAAAAGTTGCCGAGTTGCCCATAGCAACCAATCAGATCGCTTCTTTCATTTTCCAGAGGCCTTTTCAAAAATGAAAGAAGCGATGTTATGGGTTGCTATGGGCAACTCAGCAACTTTTCCTTTGGACCAGTTTTGATAAATCTGCCCCTTTGTCTGTATGATTACATTTACTGTCTTTGGCTAGTATTTTTATTTTGGGGGAGAGATTTAATGTTGCATTACTAACTGCCATTTACCTTGTAGTGGTTGTTCCCTACAGGATGTTTTTTGGAGTAAACTTATGTACATAGTTACATAGTACCATTGAAAAAGACATATATCCTTTGAGTTCAAACAAGGAGGTAAGGGGAAGGGATATGGGTGCTTGAAGGGGAAGGGATTCTATATTTCTGCATTACCATTTATGTTATTTTGTCCTAGGAATGTATTTGACCCTGTTTTGAAGTCCTAAACTGTTCCTGCTGTGACCAGTTCCTGAGGTAGACTGTTCCATAAATTCCCAGTTCTTATGGTAAAGAAGGCTTGTCGCCCCTTTAGACTAAACCTTTTTTTTCTCCAGACAGAGGGAGTGCCCCCTTGTCTTTTAAGGCGGTTTTACCTGGAACAATTATTCCCCACATTTATTGTATGGGCCATTTAAAAACTTAAATATGTTTATCATATCCTCTTAAACATCTCTTCTCTAGACTAAACAAATTGAATTCCTTCAAAGGGGTACTCCATTCCTAGAAAGGATAGGGGATAAGATGTTTAGGGTCCCCGAAGGTGTAAAGATGACCTCTGCAAAGTGTGTGGAGTTTCTGATTGAACACTTTCTTCCCTGGTACAGAATAAAAGAACTATGCTTTCCATAATAAAATCATCTTCATGCATGACAATGCACCATCTCATGCTGCAAAGAATACCTCTGCATCAATGGCTGCTATGGGGTTAAAAGCAGAGAAAGTCAGGGTGTGCCCTCCATCCTCCCCTGACCTCAATCCTATGAGGGTGGGAGGCAGTTTACATCCAAACAGCAGCTCTGGGAGGCTATTTTGACATCTTGCAAGCAAATTCAAGCACATACTGTCCAAAAACTCACATGTTCAATGGATGCAAGACGTGTAAAGCTGCTATCAAATTAGGGGTCCTATGTTAAAATGTAACGTGACCTGTTAAAATGTTTAAAAAAGTTAAAATGTTGTTAAAAGTTTGATAGAAATAACTTTTGATTTCTTATTGAATAAGTGAACCTTTCATGGCATGTAAAGTATGGGAATCCTAACAGTGAATGAGATATATATCTTACATGAGATTATGTCCTACAATACATACTTTGTATTGTAAAATATGTTGCCAGATGTCATTTGGTCATCCGTAAATATCAGAATGTCTATACTAAATTAGCATTATGCATCCCACCGCAAATCTACATGGGAAACTGAGGATTAGGATACAGGCCATGCACCACACACACAGAAGTTGTCATAATCCCCTGTCACATAAATTGGGTTCATTAGACAGTGTTACATAATTGTGCCCAGGTGACAGACACGTGTACACTAACTGCAGAGCAGAGCGACATATGCCAAGGAGAAATGGGAAAAAGATAACACAGCACATTTGTTTGTACAACCTGAGCCAGTTCATATGGCTAGAGATGAGCAATTTTTTGAAAAATTAGGTATCGGACAATTCAAGAAATTTTTCGAAAAAATGTGGTTTGTTCCGAATGTATTTGCAGCAAATCTGTATTAAAAACGGCTATTTCTGGCCTACAGAGAGCCTCAATAGGGGTGTAGAACACTTTGCCTTGCTGTAACACGCATAGGGTGTGTGCTGGGTTAGTGAAATAATACTGTTATTCAGTATGACATGCAGATTAGAGGCGTCGCTTTTAGAATCACTCTCGCAGAGCGGCACAATGACAGAGCCTGGAGTATGAGGAGACCATATAGTGGCTGAATGACACAGCATGGAGGTGGTGGCAGCATGAGTAGACCAAATAGTGGCTGAATGACACAGTGGGGAGGTGGCGGCAGCATGAGGAGACCATGTAGTGGCTGAATAGCACTGCCTGGAGTTGGTGGCAGCATGAGGAGACCATATTGTGGCTGAATGACACAGTCTGGAATTGGCGGCAGCATGAGTAGACCATATAGTGTTTGAATGACACAGCCTGGAGTTGGCGGAAGCATGAGGAGACCATATCGTAGCAAAATGAGAAAGCCTAGAGGTGACAGCAGCATTAGGAGAACATATGGTGGCAGAATGAGATGGCCTGGAGCTGGCATCAGCATGAGGAGAACATATGGTGGCAGTATGAGACAGCTTGGAGGTGGCATCAGCAGCATTAGGAATCCTGAAAGTGACCCGGTGACATAGTGGGGCGGTGGGTGGCAATACCAGTACCTGGTGATGAAGGAGGGTGAAAAAAGGAGAACTTGGCATCAGGCAAGTGGGAGGATCAGAATAGCAGCTGAGGCAGGTAGGCAGAATAAAACGGTCTCTTTTTGAAAAGTGTTAGTGTGCACAAGTAAGTATTGAGGACATGCAATACATAAATCTTAACTTTTTTATAATATTCTTAAGATAAAATATATGGACCAATTTTTATTTTAAATCAAACAAAAGGAAAGGTGTGCAAAAAACACCATGTGCCAACTACACCACCAAGTATTGATGTGATGCAAAGACCTCTAAAAGGTGGAAGGGAACAAAGTATGGTACATTGTTAGCGGTGGGGTAAAAACTTCCGCTGTAAGGCCCTACTCTCGCATTATTAATTCCCTTCTTGACAACTGTTGCTCGCCTTTAAAAGGGCGGACCCACACAGGAACCTCTCCCTATTTCCACCTGCAAACAATGCCATTTCCCAGGGTTTTTAGGTGGAAATAGGGATTGGTTCCTGTGTGGGGCCACCCTTTTTAAGAATAGTTACACTTTCCTTGAAAAGGTGGAAGGGAACCACGTATTGTCCATTGTAGTAGGTGGGGGTAAAAAACTTCCCCTGTAAGGCCCTACTGGCAGAGCTATGTGTATGAAACATGTACGATGACATATGGAGTCCAAACTATGAAACTAGAGGTAATACTACTATTAGACACCAATATATTGCACTTGATGGAAGATGACATGATTGTGGAGGCATCCAGACCTTCTTTGGTTTTACTCAATCAAACTTACAGAATCACAGGTAAGTGCTGTGAGGTGCTCAAAGTTTGTGGAGGCGTCCAGTCTTAACATTTGGAATGCAGACAGAAAAACACAAATACAATATCCTCCTCTGAATGAGGTAACACTGAAATTAATCATAATGAATACATAAAACAGTTACCCGTTTACATTCATCAGAACAAGTTATAAAATATTGCATATAGGTTGGTATTCCATGTATCAACATTTTAGAACTTCAAACAATATATGTAAGATGTGACTCGCTCATATATTACTATGAAGACAACTGTCCATAATTATATGGTAGGGTGGATGGTATGAGAAACCTCATGGGAATTAAAGATTCATTGGTATTTCAAGTTATACAATAAGGGTGAGATAATGCAATGTACATAACTGAGTCCAACCCTCACGTTTTTGTAAATATTTTATCATATCTTTCAATGTGACAACACTGAAGAAATGGCACTCTGCACCAATGTAAAGTAGTGGGTGCACAGCCTGTATGACAGTGTTTAGTGTTGGGTCCCTTCAGAATAACTCAACACACAGCCATTCGTGTCTAAACCTTGGAAACAAAAGTTAGCATACCCTAAATGGAATTGTCCAAATTGGGTCCATTTTTACCCACAGGTGTCATGTGACTCATAAGTGTTACAAGGTCTTAGGTGTAAATGGGGAGCAGGTGTCTTAAATTTGCTCTCACACTGTCTAATACTGGTTACTGGAAGTTTAACATGACACCTCATGGCAATGTCTTTTAAATAAACCCTCTTCTCTACATAAAGATGGCATAGGCTATAGTAGGTTGCCAAGACTCTGAAATTCAGCTGCTGCACAGTGTGCAAGACCACACCGCGGTTTCACAGGACAAGTTCCACTCATAACTGGCCTTGGCCATGGTCAATTTAAGAAGTTGTGTGCTTGTGCTCAGCGTCAAATCAAGAGGTAAATATACATATAAATAGACATATGAATGTGGCAGTAAATAAATGTATGCGTTGGTAAATAGACATATGAATGCGGCAGGGCCAGCCCTACTGTGGGTCCCGCTGGGTCCATTGGACCCAGGTGGCACCTTCACAGGGGTAGCACATTGCCGCCCTAAGAAGATTTTTGACCCCTTTCTTTTGCGACCCATGACAGACCTTGTCCATCATGGTGCTTCTCAGGGTGTATGGACTAAGGACATGGACTACTGGAAGCATGCCCTGTGGACACCAAGATAAACTTATCTGGTGTCAAGCGTGTGTGTAAAGGCAACATGGTGAGGAGTTCAAAGACAAGTGTGTCTTGCCTACAGTCAAGCATGGTGTTCAGAGTATTATAGTCTGGGTATTTATACACAACACCAGAAGTTGCATTCAATTATAAAATATATATCTTTATTACATGTCTTTTAAAAACTCAATAACATACAGCAAAAGATGTAAAATCAGACTCTGCACAGAAAAGCCGATGCCATACCGCAGAAACGGTATTACCATCAAAGTGTATATCAGCAAGGGGAGTATATCACAAAAATGCATTAAAGAATTTAAAGTAACTACGTGGCTAATATAACGGAGGTAGTATATATAACTCACTATCTGAGGGCCAATGAACACAGGCCTACTAACTCCTATACACCAACTCCTACTAACTCCTATAATGCATTATTTAATATGGGTGGTATATAGGAGTTAGTAGGCCTATGTTCATTGGCCCTCAGATAGTGAGTTATATATACTACCTCCGTTATATTAGCCACGTAGTTACTTTAAATTCTTTAATGCATTTTTGTGATATACTCCCCTTGCTGATATACACTGTGTTGGTAATAACGTTTCTGCGGTATGGCATTGGCTTTTCTGTGCAGAGTCTGATTTTACATCTTTTGCTGTATGTTATTGAGTTTTTAAAAGACATTTAATATAGATATATATTTTATAATTGAATGCAACTTGTGGTGTTGTGTATAAATAGCTATTGGTTCAAGCAAGTTGCACCTTAAGATAGGGGATATAAGTCCATAACTACATGTCCTCACACTATGCAGTCAAATACTAGTAGACATAATTGGCATTGCCGGTTGGAATTTTTTTGTTTAAAATATTATAGTCTGGGGCTGGATATGTTCTGCTGGCACTGGGGAGCTACAGGTTATTGAGAGAAACATGAATACAGTAAAATCTCCCTTAGCGGACACCTTCCAATAGGGGAGACCTCCTAATAGTGGCCAGTTTTTAATTCCCTGGCAGAGTCCCATAAGACTTAATGTAGTTGCACTCTCCAAATAGGGGACACTTCCATAGCAGACACAGACACACCTTATAGGGGACAAAACACTCCCAATAGGGGACAAACCACTCCTGCAGGGCCGCCGTCAGGGAGTACAGCCCATACATCAGTAAGGGGCCCAGGCTCCCAGCCCCCTGCAGCAGCCCAAGCACAGAGGCAGAAGATCTCTGTATAAACAGTTTTTTAAAAAGAAAAACGCTTTGCACTTGCACCACTAGGAGCCTATGCACACTGCAAACATGGGTAACCACTGGATAAGTCCGCACCTGCTAAATATTGCAGTGGGGCTCTGTCTGCAGATCACATATAACACTTGCAAAGAGTATATAGATGATGGCACTCACCATACAGTGGCAAAGTCTTTATTGCAGAAAGCGGTGCATACAGGACATCCGCAGGAAGAGACAGTGAGGACAGGGGTGTACATGGGACAGACTGTTACACACGTCACGCACGCTTCCTCAAGCCCGGACACCGGTTAGAGTAAGCGTGCGTGTCGCGTGAAACAGTCTGTCCCGTGTACACCCACGTCCTCACTGTCTCTCTCTGTGGATGTCCTGTATGCAACAATTTCTACAATAAAGACTTTGCTACTGTATGGTGAGTGCTTTCACCTATATACTCTTTGCAAGTGCTATTCGAACAGTGGTCTCCTACTTATGTATATCTGCGGGCCACATCATTCAACCCCCTGATCCCCCTGTGCCACTTTATTCCCCCTGTGCCAAATCACCCCCCCCCCTTATTAACCCCTTGCAGGGCTACCATCAGGGAGGTACAACCCATACCCCTGTAAGGGACCCAGGGCTTCAGGGGGCCCGGACGGCCCTGTCCTTTTTTTTTTTTTTTTTTTTTTTTTTTAAGCTTGTCAGTGAGTGACTGTGTCTGTCATTCACTGACTGCTGGGGGCCCACCACTGTACACTGCTCGCTGACTAATTGACTGACTACATACAGTCAGTCAATCAGTCAGAAAAGTCGGCGGGCCCCCTCACTGTCACACGCTGGGCTGGCCCTACCAGGGAAACAGTCTTGCCCCGTCACTGAACTACTACTTACATCTGCCTGTGGGGACTTGCTGGCGGAGGTGCGCACGGTGAGTGACGTCATTGCAAGCACTGCGCCAAAACGCAGACGTCCTGCGTGGCATGTGCGATGACGTCACTTACAGCGCGCACCTCTTTCAGGAATTCCTTGCAGGCAGATGTAAGTAGCCCAGGCCGTGTGAGTGATTAAGTGAGTGTGAGTGAGTGTGTGTGAGTGTGTGTGCTACCTAATGTGGGGAAACTATGCTACGCTATGCTACCTAATGTGGGGAATCAATGCTATGCTACCTAATATGGGGAATCTATGCTACCTAATGTGGGGAAACTATGCCATGCTACCTAATGTGGGGAAACTATGCTATGCTACCTATTGTGGGGAATCTATGCTATGCTACCTAATGTGGGGAATCTAAGCTATGCTACCTAATGTGGGGAGTCTATGCTATGCTACCTAATGTGGGGAAATCTATGCTATGCTACCTAATGTGGGGAACCTATGCTACCTAATGTGAGGAAACCACACTACCTAATGTGGGGAAACTATGCTATGCTACCTAATGTGGGGAATCTATGCTACCTAATGTGGGGAATCTATGCTTCCTAATGTGGGGGAACTGCTGCCTACCTAATGCAGATTAATGTAAGTTGCAGTGCAATTTTATGGCGTGGGGGTCCAGGCAAATTTTTTGCACAGGGGCCCTCTGCGCCAGGCATAGGCTGCATCCCTCTATATGGGGGGTACAGCTCTGTCCCCTGAAAGAAATCTCTTCCCCTGCCAGGCTGGTCCATCACCCCCCCCTCTCCCGCCCTATTGCCCGCCTGCTCGCCGCTTTAAAAAGAAAAAGCGCATTTCACACGGTGCTTCTTTCATTGCTGCTCCTGCCCGGCAGCACTTAAGATGCACACAGCTTTCAATATGTGCCTGCGGCTGGAGTGACAGGTAGGGGCCAGCAACTTCATCCTGTCACTCCAGCCCGGGCTTCCTGTGTGGCAAGAGGCTGTCCTCACAGGAAGCAGAGAGAAGAGGAGTGACAGCAGCTGCAGGGGAACGAAGGAGAGGTGAGTGACTTTTTTATTCATTTACAATTTTTTTCATGGTGTGAGGGGCATAATATACGATGGGGGCAATGTGAGGGGGATATTATACAAAAGTGGGCACTATGGGGTTAATATACGATCGGGGCAATATGAGGGGGATAATATAGAAAGAGAGTAATATGAGGGGGATAATGTAGAAAGGGGAGCAATAGGAGAGGGGTAATATAGAAAGGGGAGCAACATGAGGGGGTAATATAGAAAGGGGAGCAATATGAGGGGTCAATATGGAGACCCTCACTCTGCCTATCCCCTGAAAGACAAAGGTGTTTTTGAAATTAACTTTTTGCTGTTTTTAACCTCTTAATACACATTCCCATCAGCGATGATGTAACACTTTCAAAACAGCAAATAGGTTTGCAAAATGCCTGTAGGCATTTCACTGTTTTGCTATTCTATCTTAAAAAGGCATGTGAATTCGGAGAGTCACAAGAAAGGTAAATAGGCCTTATATGAAATTAAACATATTTCCAATGTACGAGCATTTCTGAAAATGTACTGATAAAAATATATTTATTCTTCTTAATCCTCTAGGTGTCTGTTTTGTTTTGTCCTGTTGCCCTTGGTTACGACCACCTTAGGACATCCACTGAGATGGTCAGGCATGCTCAGTTCACCTGCATATTGCTCCTTGCATATGCAAGCATAGGGGAATTGTGGGAAAGTCTTTGTTCTGACAATAGCAAGGTCACAGTTTTTTCAGGAAATCAAGTGATCAGATGCATGTGTTAGAGGAACAGTACAAGGATGTAGGTAATTTTACTTTAAAAAAAAGCATTTGTACTTCTTTAGCTATATGTATGTGCAACACATCTGGTTTTACCAACTTTTCTGCCAACGTTATCTCATAGGAAAACCCTTGTGTTATGTGATGCTTTTGAAGAAGTCAGGTTGAGCTTTGGAACACATACAAAGGAAACTAATAGGGTTAACAGGGTTAACTTTTTATATTTGCTTTAACACTTTATAATTACCGTATTTTTTGCCGTATAAGACGCACTTTTTCTTCCCCAAAACTGGTGGGAAAAAGTCAGTGTGTCTTATACGGCGAATACACACCTATTGCGGCGGTCCCTGCGGCCATCAACGGCCGGGACCCGCGGCTAATACAGGACATCACTGATCGCGGTGATGCCCTGTATTAACCCTTCAGACGCGGCGATCAAAGCTAACCGCCGCGTCTGAAGGGAAAGTGACACTAACCCGGCTGTTCAGTCGGGCTGTTCGGGACCGCCGCGATTTCACCGCGGTGGTCCCGAACAGCCCGACTGAATAGCCGGGTTAGTGCTTACAGGACACCGGGAGGGACCTTATCTGCCTCCTCAGTGTCTTCTCCATTCAGGGATCCCCTGTATGGCCGGCGCTCTCCTTCCTCGTCATTACGTCGTCGCGTACGTGCGCCGGAGACGGAGAGCGAGGATATCCGGCCGGCAGCAGAGACGTTCCGGAGCGACGGGGACACAGCGACAGCGATGGAGCAACATCCAGGGCAGCGGTGACGGGTCCGGAGCGGCGGGGACACGTGAGTATTACCTCCTATGCAGTGGTCTTCAATCTGCGGACCTCCAGATGTTGCAAAACTACAACTCCCAGCATGCCCGGACAGCCAACGGCTGTTCGGGCATGCTGGGAGTTGTAGTTTTGCAACATCTGGAGGTCCGCAGGTTGAAGACCACTATTGGGTTCAAAATCTTAATTTTTTTAGATTTTGCACCTATAAATTGGGTGCGTCTTATACACCGGTGCGTCCTATAGGGCGAAAAATATGGTAATATATTTATAGACATCTCTTAACAACTGAGTTTTAATGTCATTTCTGAATACTATTCTGTGGATTACTGTTCACCCACCTCAAACCTGATTGACGTCACCAGGCTTTGGCACGCATCTTTTGGGCAGTACTTATATCTATTTAAGTTTGTGTCATGAGTGGTATCTATTTTACCTGACAAAGGTGCGGGCCACATGCTGAAAAGTGTTCTAATTTAATTGCAGTAAACAATGAGTTGCTGTTGACTAGTACTGAGTCAGCAGCATACTTTTCCCTGACAAAGCATTGAGCACCCGCATATAAGGACTTTATATGTTTACATAGAAAACCTTTATTGGTTACAAATCACATAGGGAACACATGGAGAGATGCTGCAGTACAGAGACTGTCAGACAAGCTGATGTGTTATAATGTAACAAGAAATACTGGTTCACCGGCTCCATGTCTGGGAAGTGTTTTAAATCATCTGATGTTCACGAAGAACAGTGGATTCATTAAGTTTTTTGTCGTCACAGATTTGGGCACAAAATACATACCGAAAAACATTTGCATTATGTGGCAATTGATTTTAATAGGAATATGCGCCATAGCACATTTTTTAATATACTAGAAAAAAGTTACACGTCATTTATTCTGACTTCCTTAACAGGAAGGTGCATCTGAAATGAAGGGCACAAAATAAATAGGAAAAACAGTATCCATGACTGCCAATAAAAAACTAGGTCAAAACAGAAATCTGAATTTACCCCTGGAATTCCTGCAGTGTATTTTGTGGCATTTTGTACTCCCAGTGAAAATATGGTGTGTGAACAAACCCTATCAAGAAACAATGGGAAACCTGACCAACCACAACTACAAATCAAGGTGAAGCTGCTCATATGGAAATAAATGCTGAAACCGAGGGTTAATCCACTTCCTAATGATTAGAATAGAGTGAGTAATAAAAGACAATAGTTAGAGTTGAGTGAACTATTGAAAAGTTCGGTTTGCAGGGTTTCCCAAACTTTTTGAAAATCACGAGTTCAGTTCGGCTCGGTTCAACTCAAACCGGCAATGAAATAAGCCCCTAGAGATGACAGCGCAATACTGTAGCGAAGGTGTTTGCAGAAAACTGTTATATTCACTACTGTGCTGACAGGCCCTATAGGCATACAGTATATAGGTGCAACTTGAATATGCTTTGTGGGTGGGTGGCACAGATCACTGCACTTCACTGGCTACTGTAGCTGGTTCAGTAACACTATTATAGTCAGAAATCACTACTGTCTTCACAGGCCCTATAGGTATATATAGGGGCCAATTGAATATGCTTTATGGGTGGGTGGCACAGATCACTGCACTTCACTGGCTACTGTAGCTGGTTCAGGAACACTATTATAGTCAGAAATCACTACTGTCTTCACAGGCCCTATAGGTATATATAGGTGCCAATTAAATATGCTTTGTGGGTTGGTGGCACAGATCACTGCACTTCACTGGCTATTGCGGCTGGTTCAGGAACACTATTATAGTGACAAATCACTACTGTCTTCACAGACCCTATAGGAATATAGGTGCCACTTGAATATGTTTTGTGGGTGGGTGGCACAGATCAATGCACCTCACTGGAGCTGGTTCAGGAACACTATTCAATTCAGGAATATGCAGGTATGAGCAAGTGGGGTAACACTAAATTTGCCCCCCCCCTGCGAGACCTACTGAGGAGGCCCCTAAGCTCCTCCCCCACAAGGTATACCACACCCATGCCAATGTACCCCCACCCATACCAAATTGCTCTTCCCATACTGATATGCACCACCCATAGGCATTTTCTATGGATATATGAAGAGCATTTGTAAGTAAGACTTACATTAGTTTTTTTTAAATGCCACTGTAGTGTACAATATATAGCATAGATAAAATAATACAATTATCTGTTTTAAACCCTAAGTAAATAAACAAGTGAGGACTGCCAGACACTGCACCCTCTGAATATAATACTATAATACTGCCAGATACTGCACCGTCTGAATATACTGCCAGACACTGCACCCTCTGAATGTAATACTACCGCACACTATGGCCTCAGAATATTATATTATTATACACTGCGCACTTTAAATATAATACTACCACCCACTGCTAACTCTGCTTATAAAACTAACACACACTGCCACTCTGTCTTCCTTCCTGACACCAACCTCAGTGCAGCTCCGATCTGCCCACCAACGTCATTTAATGAGGCTGGTAAATATACATACACATATACATTACATATAATACACACTGTGGACTCAAAAATATAATACTACCATATATACACTGTGTCCTGTAAATATAATACTACCACACACTGTTACCTCTGCATATGGAACTAACACACACTTGCACTCTGTCTTCATGTCACAGGGGTTCGGCAAGCTTCTCTGAGCGACCGCAGATTTTTCCTTTCAGTTTAAACGCTGTGATCGGCATTGATCACAACTTCTAAAGGGTTAAATAATGGACAGCGGCGGGATCGCCGCTGACTGCCATAAGCAGTGAGTGTCTGGCTACAGATAGTAGTCGACACTTACTGCTTTGATGCAAACGCATCTCCTGTGCTCGCTTCCAAGCCGCTTAAGGCATCGGGGTGTACAGGTAATCCCTGCGTCCTTAAGTACCAGGGAACGAGGGTGTACCTGTAAGCCCTGCATCCTTAAGAGGTTGACACACATACATTAACCCCTTCCATATTAACATCAACTCACCCCCCCCCTTTCCCAAATTCCATGAAAAAAATATGTAATCAAAATAAAAGTAAACATAGTTGGCATTGCCGTGTGCTTTTCTATTAACCATTAAAATATAACATTATTTATCTCGTACAGTGAATGGTGTACAGTAAACGTAAAAAAATACTAAACCCCAGAATTGCTTTTTTTTATCACATCATACTCCAGAAAAAATGAATTAAAAAGTGATCAAAAAGTCCAATCGATACAACAATTGTACAGATAAAAACTACAGATCACGGCGCAAAGAATTAGGCCTTATAGAGCCCAGTAACCAAAAAAAAGTAAAAAACAATTATAGTGGTCAGAAAATGGCAATGAAAAAGAAAAAGAAAAATTCTAAAAAAGTCTAGAATTTTTTTAAATTAGCAAAACACTAGGCAAACTATACAAATTGGGTATTGTTTAAATGGTGCCAACCTAATGTATCAAGATTACATCTTAGTTTGACCTCACGGTTAAAGGGTACTCCACTGGAAAAAAAAAATTATTAACTGATGCCAGAAAGTTAAGCAGATTTGTAAAGTACCTCTATTTAAAAATATAAATCTTCTAGTACATATCAGCTGCTGTATTCTCCAAGGAAGTCCTTTTCTTTTTGTATTTCCTTTCTGTCTGACCACAGTGCTCTCTGCTGACACCTCTGTCCATGTCTGGAGGAATTGTAATTCAGGAAAAGGGATTATGTAAAAGAAGCCTACAAAATTCTTGAAGATCCGGAGTACTATACAACATTGACATACAACCCGACAATAAAATACAAAGAGACCTGTATCACCTTAGTCCAAGAAGCCTTCGATAAAGGAATGTTAACTAAACAAGATAAAGAGTTCATCATAGTGAAAAATCCGAAGACAGCATTGTTCTACCACCTTCCTAAGGTACATAAATGTACAAAAAAAACACCCGGACGACCCATTATATTAGGGATAAATTCCATCACCAGTAAGTATGTCCAAAGATATTGACATTCTATTACAAAAGTACATAGTAGAATTGGACTCCCATTTCAAGGATACCCCATCTTTGGCTGGGTTCACACCACGTTTTGTTAACTACGGTTCCCGTATGCGGCTGGGAGGAGGGGGGACGGGGCTTAATCACGGCGCCCGCACTCAGTCGTATTCGGGAACCGTATTTAATGCATGTCTATGAGCCGACCAGAGTGAACCGCAGCCTCCGGTCGGCTTCGTTTTCGGCCATATGCGGTTTCCCGACCGCAGGCAAAAACGCGGTCGACCACGTTTTTGCCTGCGGTCGGGAAACCGCATACGGCTGAAAACGAAGCCGGAGGCTCATAGACATGCATTAAATATGGTTCCCGAATACGGCTGAGTGCGGGCGCTGCGATTATGCCCCGCCCCCCTCCTCCCAGCCGTATACGGGAACCGTAGTTAACAAATTGTGGTGTGAACCCAGCCTTTAATAGAAATACTGAAGACCCATAGCTGGCAACCTGATTATCTTTGGGCAACACTTGATGTTTCAGCACTCTACTCTAACATTCCTGACAAACAAGGCCTTGATGTAATCAAACATGTTTTGGGGAAAAAAAGACCCCTCTATGACCGATCTTCAAAAAAGTTCATTTTTGATTGCATCGATTTCATTCTTTATCATAACTATTTCACATTTGAAAATAAAACATACAAACACACGGGACCGCCATTGGTACGCATTTCGCACCAGCATTTTCAAACCCATACATGTGGGCATATGAGCAACAACACATTTATAATAATCACCAATGGGAGACAAAATAAAATGATACAAAAGGTATATTGATGATTTACTGTTTATATGGCAAGGCACGAAAGAGGAATTCCTAAACTTTGCAAAATATCTAAACAACAATGCCTATAACATCACACTTACCGGTAGATGCGACGAGACTATGGAGTACCTGGATCTAGAGCTATCTAATGAAGGAGAACAGATCATTAACAAAATATATTTCAATAAGATAGACTGCAACAGTCTATTAACTTATAACAGCTGCCATTACATGAAATGGAAAGTAAACTTACCTTATGGACAATTCCATCGCCTGTGAAGAAATTGTACAAAAACAAAGGACTATGTTAAGCAGAGCCATATTATAACCACAAGGCTCACAGAGAAGGGGTATCCAAAGAAGATAGTGAAGACAGCGTATTAAAGAGCCCTGGTGGGACCCTATGCTACAGGGAAAGAAGATATGAGACCCCCCCCCCCCCAAAAAAAAAAAAAAAAATGAATCAAACAGAACCAAACAATAGGTTATAGAAATAAACCACAACCAGATTACAAACATAATTTTATCTCAACTTATTCCACAAGACACAATATCATAAAACAAATCCTGGAGAAGCACTGGGCAATCCTTTTACAAGATCCCATCCTAAAGGAACATGTCCCAAAATTACCTCAGATGACCTTTCGGAGAGCCAAGATGCTCAAAAGCAAACTTGCCCCCAGCAGGCTGAAAGATGTTACATCAATAAATGCCCCCCCCAAAAAATGCAGAAATCCTGGGGACTTACAGGTGCAACAGTCACACCTGTAAATGTTGCGAAAAATACAGGAGAATTATTCAAAATTAAAAATAAAATAGACTGCTCCACCACATTCACAATATATCGGCTAGAATGTGAATGCAATCTGCAATACGTGGGCCACACAACAATTGCGAACTAGAATGAATAATCACAGATTAAATGTTCAAAAAGGATATTTGTTTCATAGCGTATTAAGGCACACTGCAGAAAAACACAATAATAACTTCCTGGCCTTTCAACTCACAGCTATCGAGCACATTCCTATAGAAGTACATAACAGATTCAAACAATTTTTTTGATATATAAACTCAACACACTGACTCCGACAGGTTTAAATGAAGGAATGGACTTAATCCGCTGGAAAACATGGGCATTTAGACTGAGTAAAAACATAACCTATGATCACATTTCAGTGTTTTTGCATACTTGTTGTCAGCACCATCGTACTGCAGGACCAAATACGGCCTATTCAGCTATGCACACAATCCTTTACTTATAGTCGATCTATAGCCAGTCTGAAGGACTTCTATCTAGCCTTCAATCACCACATATATGTATATATATATATATATATATATATATATATATATATATATATATATGCTAGCTGAGTACCTAGCGTTGCCCGGTTTTTCCATCCCAATCCTTGTTGGGAAGGGAAATGAACAAACGAAGAAGCTTTTGCCTTCAAATCACGTCCTCATATATTATTGTCATATCTCAACCCCATATCCTGACCTCATATCTCAATCTTACATCCCGTCCTCATATCCCGACCTCATATCCCGTCCTCATATCCCTTCATTATATCTCAAAATCATATCCTGACCTCCTATCCTGTCCTCATATCTCGACCTCATATTCCGTCCTCCTATCCTGTCCTCATCTCTCGACCGCATATCTCGACCACATATCTCGTCCTCATATCCTGACCTCCTACCCCGTCCTCCTATTTTGACCTCATATACTGTCCTCATATCCCAACCTCATATATCGACCGCCTATCCTGTCCTCCTATCTTGACCTCATATCCCGACCTCATATCCCATCCTCATATCTCGACCTCCTATCTTGACCTCCTATCTTATATTCTATCCTCATATTATGTCCTCATATTCTGTCCTCATCTCTCAACCTCATATACCATCCTCATTTCCCGACCTCCTATCTTGACCACATATCCAGTCCTCATATCCCGACCTCATATCCCGTCCTTATGTCCCATGCTCATATCCTGTCCACACTTAGCTCTGCTGCATACACACTCACACACTCCCCATGTTCTTGATGAGAGCAGGAGATTGCACCTGTGTAGTGTAAGCATGGTGACCGTACAGCTAAGAATACCACTGTATGTGCAGGGAGAGAGAAGGAGATATGGCTGTTAAGTCTATGTGTGATTGTGTGTATGTAGCAGAGATACGTGTGTATGTGTATGTAGCAGAGCTGAGTGTGAGTGTGTATGTAGCAGAGCTGAGTGTGTGACTGTGTATGTAGCAGAGCTGAGTGTGTGTATATTCAGCAGAGCTGAGTGTGTGAATGTGTAAATTCAGCAGAGCTGAATGTGTGTATCTAGCAGAGCTGAGTGTATGATCATTTGTATGCAACAGATCTGCGTGTGTGATTGTGTTTATGTAGCAGAGCTGAGTGTGTGATTGTGCGTATGAAGCAGTGCTGAGTGTTAGTGTGTGTGTGTAGCAGAGCTGAGTGTGTGAGTGTGTATGTAGCAGAGCTGAGTGTGTGATTGTGTAAATGCAGCAGAGCTGAATGTGTGAGTTTGTATCTAGCAGAGCTGAGTCTGTGATTATTTGTATGCAGCAGATCTGAGTGTGTGTATGTAGCAGAGCTGAGTGTGTGTATGTAGCAGAGCTGTGTGAGTGTGTGTATGTAGCAGGGCTGAGTGTGTGTATGTAGCAGAGCTGAGTGTCTGATTGTGTGCATGTAGCCGAGCTGAGTGTGTGTATGTAGCAGAGCTGTGTGTGCATGTAGCAGAGCTGAGTGTGTGAGTGCATGAATGTAGCAGAGGTCGGGATAGGAGGTCGGAATAGGAGGTCGGAATAGGAGGTCAGATAGTAGGTCGAGACATGAGGTCAGGATATGAGGATGGGATATGAGGACTGGATATGAGGACGGGATATGAGGTTGAGATAGGAGGACAGGAAATGAGGTCGAGATAGGAGGTCGGGATATGAGGGAGAGATATGAGGATAGTATATGAGGTTGAGATATGAGGACGGAATATGAGGATGCGATAGGAGGTCGGGATAGGAGGTCAGGATAGGAGGTCAGGATAGGAGGTTGTGATATGAGGATGGGATATGAGGACGAAATAGGAGGTCGGGATAGGAGGTTGGGATAGGAGGTCGGAATAGGAGATCGGATAGTAGGTCAAGATATGAGGTCGGGATATGAGGAAAGGATATGAGGTCGAGATAGGAGGTTGGGATATGAGGACCAGATATGAGGACGGGATATGAGGTTGAGATGGGAGGACAGGAAATGAGGTCGAGATAGAAGGTCGGGATATGAGGGCGAGATATGAGGATGGGATATGAGGTTGAGATATGAGGACGGAATATGAGGACGCGATAGGAGGTCGGGATAGGAGGTTGTGAAATGAGGATGGGATATGAGGACGAAATAGGAGGTCGGGATAGGAGGTTGGGATAGGAGGTCGGAATAGGAGATCGGATAGTAGGTCAAGATATGAGGTCGGGATATGAGGAAAGGATATGAGGTCAGGATAGGAGGTCAGGATATGAGGTCAAGATATGAGGACGGGATATGAGGTCGGGATATGAGGACTGGATATGAGGTCGGGATATGACAACAATATATGAGGACAAGATATGAAGTAAAAAGCTTCCTCATTTGTTGATCTTCCTCCTCAAGAAGGATTAGGAAGGAAAAACCGGGCAACGCTGGGTACTCAGCTAGTATATATATATATATATATATATATATATATATATATATGTGTGTGTGTGTGTAAGTGTGTACGTGTGTCTGCGTAGACATATTCATACATGTTTTAGTATACCTCTCTATCCATTCACACATTTTTTTCCCAAATATCAATCCTGTATACACAGTGGTATGATACTACAAGTGCAGAGTTAGATTGTCCACATACAACACCTGTGCCCGGAAAATAAGAAGGATAATCGAAAAACACTGGCACATTCTGAAAGAGGATACTTTCCTAAAAACACCCTTCCTGAATGCCCAAGATTGACTTGATCGCAGAGCCCTATCATTGAAAACACGACTAGCACCCAGACAAATCAAAAAAACTCAGCTGGATGCCTTTGGTCAACCTCTTCCCAAAGGAAGCTATAAATGTTTCAAACCCCGATGTCTTTGTTGCACTCAAATTACTCATAGGCAAACATAATTTTCCTCTCACAGTACTTGGGAACAATTCCAGATTAAACAGTGCCAAAACAATTAATATATATGCTTCAGTGCAATGTCTGCTCATTATAATACATAGGCCGGACTACTCAACCATTACATCTGAGGCTAAAACAACACTGTCTGAATATAAGAAATGAATGTAAGAAAAAAGTTCCTCCTGTATAAGCTTTCCAAACATTGCACGTTCCATCATCCTGAACATCCCGATCCAATTTGTATCACCCATATTGACTTTTATCCCATGTGACGTTAACAATAGGTTTGAACAGTTGAAACATCTTGAAACATACTGGATCTATAAATCGTCCACTATAGTCCCGAAAGGATTGAATGAGATAAGTGAAGTCATCATTTAATCCGTTGGACCACAGCCGCCGCAACATAAAGTCTCCCTACTGGTCATAGGTGTTCCTTAACAACCAGCAATATGATGCTGAAGAAATGGATAGTACATCACTTACCGTTCCTTTCCATTTCATATCCTCATAATTATTTTCTCTTTTTCTTTTGATTTCTCCTTTACGGTCTCCGTACATCCAGTTCTTGTTCCACCTACTTCTAGTGTTTGATTCCACCTACTCTCTAGTGTCAATATGACGCATACCGTCAATATTGCGTATACCGTCATGTGTTGCGTCCTTGCTAAACAACAAATGCATCCGCTTGTCTGACCATTAGAGGGCACTGTCCATACCTTACTCCTATTACACAGGTAACATTATATCACCTATACTATACTACATATATAAATATACAATTTACTGCCTTTTATGGTTCGGAACCTTACCCTGCTATTAATTATTTGCTATTTCCTATAAATTTATGGTCTTAGTAATTTTAATGATCTATCGGTATCGTACATTTAACTTTTTTACCATCTGGTGTCACAACCATTTTATGTTGTCTAATATATAAATACCTGACAAAGAGATCGGTCCAGTCTTGAAACGCCTTATGAGAAGCGTTGTTTTTATACCTTTTAAAACAATAAGCCACTTGCAGTTTAACCCCGACTCTGCATCCTTGATGGTCTAGCGCTCCATATGATGTCCTGATTTGATGACCTTTGCTGTCCGATTTCCTGGATTTTCTTTCTTCGGTACTAGACCCTCTATACCAGTGGGACCTGTGTGCAGCTGACCATTTCTCTATACTGCGAAAAAAGGTGGTGTGCTCTTAGCAGAACACCATCTGGTAAGAGGCAAATCCTTCCTTTATACCATATTATACAAATATCTGACAATCTTCGTCAGGTGTGCACCACCTTGTTTTTCCTTATCTTCCAGATATATCTAATGATGATGTTTATTTCATAACATTAGAACCGCAAATATAGCTTGTCATTTAACAATTATGTGACTTCACCTCCTTCAGATATTTAATACAAATTACTAGAGTATGTAGCTGTGGTTCTAAACAATCACAGGTATACAGGAATTACAAATATTTTTTGTTTTGTTTTTCATTATACAGTTTATAAATTTTTTTAAAAGGTGTCATTACAAAGTACAATTGATCATGCAAAAAAAAAAAAAAAAAAAAAAAAGAACAGCCCTCATATGGAAATATGAAATAATAAAAGTGTTATGAGGCAGGGAAAAAAAAAAAAAGCAAACGTGTCAAAATGAAAATTGGCTGTTTCCTTGGGTTTAAGCCTTTCCATGATTTCAGTAGGAGTTTGAGCCACAACATTTATACAAAGTTTTAAAAATTCGACATGCAGTTAAAATGTAAAAATCTACTTACGCATATAAAACCTAATTCCCATTTAGTTTTAAACATTAAATTGAAATAGGTGGTTGGTTTAAAACATTTTTTTAATAAAGAATTGTCTAATAAATGGTCATTTTGCTAACCCAGTCATTCACATTTTAGTACATATTGGTCATTAAAGTTGAATAAACTGGCCACACATGATCAATGACATTGGGCAAAGGACAATCTAAAGTTCTGTCCTTATCACTTTAAGAACAAAGCGGTTGGGGGAGAAAATCTAGCTTGCCTGTCCCTTCTCTCCACCAAAATCATCTGTCAGTAGAGTTAGGAAGCTGCCAAACACCTTAGAGTGTTGTCAGAACTTGCTGGTGGTGACAAGTTTGGACTACTTTAGTAAAAGGTATATGGGTACTTTAAAGGGGTGCCACCATTGCCCCTGTCAGTAATTGTTTAGAGTAGGAGCAAATCCCCATAGCAAACCTCTCCTACTCCGTACTCTGTCCTGACATGGACAGAGATGTCAGCAGAGAACGCTTTGGTCAGACTGGAAAGAACAACACAACTTCCTCTGGAGCATACAGCAGCTAATAAATACTAGAAAGCTTAATATTTTTAAACAGATATCATTTCCATATCTGTATAATTTTATGGCACCAGTTAATTTGAAAATCTTTTTTTGTCCTTTAGGGTACCCTTTTAAGGTCCTTGCACTACGGATGTCATTTAGAGGACATGAAGACTTATCAAGATTCTCTTACTATTAGACAGGTTGATACTGTAGTTCTGCCCCTATGTATTCAGAGATAACACATTTTTTTACACTGGGATAAGAGCAGAACATAATGTCCAAAGATGCCACTCTCTTAGAGTAAGACTGAGACGTAATGTGCAATTGTTCGAAGATACTGATACACTGACCATGCATTGGGCACAGAGAACATCCACCTAAAATATTTAGGAATATGCAGTAAAATGCATTTATCCCTTGTGTGATACCATCCTATTGGTTCTCTCTAGTAAATCTAAGGTCATTTGTACAGTAGATTTTCAATACAGTCAGAAGCAATGAGGAAATGATTAATAAGGGACATGAAATATGAAAATTCTTGTAAGGTGCAGGTTGTTGCTTGATTATAACCTCGAGAACGTCTCCTCCTTGTCAAATTAGCATATAAGTAAACACACCCTACTTTATATTGAGCCTTTCACAATAACTTGGAATCAGAAGAGGACTGGTACAGTCTTGTCATCCACCATGAAGACGCTGCTTGTTGTACTTATGTTGTGTGGCACTGCAGTCACCCAAGCCTTTCAGACCTGCTCCAGTGACAGTAAGTTGTCAGGTTACCATTATTATTAGTTTGTATGTAATCTACTGTAGTTCCTTCATATTGCACCATTGTGTCCAGGTGGAAACACTTATTTTGGCTTTGTCTTGCATGGCTTACATAGTAAACTTTATGTGTATCCTGCATAGTACAAAAAATTGCTTTCCATTGTTTAACAGTTTTATGAATGGCACAAAGAGAAAACCTCGAGTACTGTGACACTGCTATTCCTACTACAGGGCATTATTATTATAATCATAAATTGGTTGGAATTATCAATTATAATACCAATTATTGATAATATTTTTTCAACTATAATTGATAGAAACTTTTTCCATTTTGTATGTTTCCTAATGATATAGACAGACACAACACAAGGTTGCTGATTATACTACAAAAAAAGAATGATCACTGGGCCCTTATACTTTATGGGGGTTCAGGGCACGCCTCGTACCTTAGTTAAAAACATATCTTTATTTTTAAATTCTTTACTTATTTTTAAAAAGGTACATACAATTGCAAAATCAATCTATTAGTCAGCCTTTCATAAACAATTTGTGCGAATCCATAAAAATGCAGAGTATAGATCTTCACAATATATGACATTGCACTATGCAAGAAATATATTTATAGTCTTGTAAAATAAGTGTTCATAGCATAATACTGCATATACCTAGAGATACCTAAAATCACAAAAATATGATTTTCTTTAGCATCTATTTGGAGGTACTGCTTATTACCTGCTTACAACATAGTTCCCAAAGAAAACATCATGTCCTTAGAAAGTACTGCGAGGGTTCAGGCTTATTGTCACATTTAAATATAATTGATTGACCAGCCTGTGTGGCTATATACATTTATACTTTTGAACTATTTGGCATTTGATAATGGCTGGGAGAGCCAGTCAAAAAGTTGCCTGCCATGTTTGTGCGAAACACTTTTTTGCTCACATGTCAGAGTGCTGCTGCCTATCTGCTTGCTGCCCAATACATATCTACAGTGAAACATGGTGGTGGCAACATCTTGCTGTGGGGATGTTTGTCAACGGCTGGGACAAGAAGACTGGTCAAGGTTAAGATGAATGGATATTTTTAATAAAAACCTATTTAAGAGTGCTCTGGAACAGACTGGGCCGAAGGGTTCCCTTTTCAACAAGACAATGATCCTAATCACACAGACAAGTCAACAAAAGTGGCTTAGGGACAACTCTTTGCATGTTCTTGAGTGTCCCAGTTGAGCCCTGACTTAATACCAATCGAACATCTCTGGAGAGACCTAAAAATTTGGCTTCACTGAAGTCTCCATCCAACCTGCTGGAGCCTGAAAGGATCTGCAGAGAAGGATTACAGAAAATCCTAAATTCCAGGTGTGCAAACCTTGTGGCATCATATGGCATATTTGTTGCCAAAGGTGCTTCATGTAAGCAGTGAGTAAAGGGTTTGAATACTTATACTTAATATTTATTTTTTATTTTTCAATAAATTTGCTAAAAATTATTTTTTTTTTTTCAGTTTACTATTACAGGGTATTGGGGGCAAATTGGGTGTGGAAAACTTGAAAACTTGATATATATATATATGTATATATATATATATATATATATATATATATATATATATATATATATATATATATTTTTTTTTAGCATAAAACTGCAACATAACTAGATGTGAAAAACATAAAATGGTCTGAAAACTTCCCAAAGCCACTGTATTTATATATCAACCTATGACATGAACAACTTTAAGTACTATTTAGAAAAGTATTAACTAAAGGGGTACTCCGTTGCTAAGCATGGGGACCCCCATGATCTCCGTGCAGACACCTGGCGTTCTGAACAATACATTTAGAGTGCTGCATTCGGGCAGCCGTGGTTGTGACGTCACGCCACGGCCCCTCCATCCTTGTCTACAGACATGAATGGAGGGGACGTCATATGATGTCACAAGGAGGTGTGGCATGACATCACAACCACGCCCGCCCGAACCCAGCATTCTAAACATAATGTTCAGAACGCCGGGTATCTGCACGGGGGTCCCAGCGGCCAGATCCTTTGGATAGGGGATAAGATGACTAGCAACGGAGTTCCCCTTAAACTCTTTACTTTTTCTCCTCTCCAGTCTATTCTGAATGCAGCAGCAAGGCTCATATTTCTATCCAACCACTCGACAATCACTCATACAAGTTCAGCACTTCTCTTTCCTCTTCACTGTCTACCAGGCTAGCCCTGCTTTCCCGTCCGCCAAGACTAACATTCACATCACCTTCCCTAATCTAAGTCTTCTCTTTTTGCCTCACCTTCTAAATTTCCTAAAACCTGGTTGCTTCGTTCAAAAGTATACATCTACTTTATGCATTTGAATGCACTTCATATCTGCACATACACAGATATTAAAGATTTTTATTATATTTATTTAAATGCGGCGAGGAAAAGGTGCATGCGAAGGGCATAACAAATGTCAGTGGCTTATCTTCCCTGACAAAAAATTATTAGACATGTTGATATCTAACAAAATGTCCTCCAAAATCTGCTATCGGGGTATGTTTGGGATTCCCAACACCCATTAGGTTGTCATCTATTGGTAGGTTTAAGCAACTTAATATAATGTGTATTGTCAGATTTAGCTTTTACCTAATCTAGCCACTGTAAGGCTTGTAATCACACGACAGATCCACACCAATTCCGCTTCCACATTCATTTGGGTGGTTTCTGGCTTGTGATGATTTTCTGAAGAATTGGTGTGGAATCCACATGCGGAAATTCAGAAGTGTGAATGGGAGTGCAAAATCCCATAGAAGTCTATTGGGCTTTAATTTGAGGAGGGATCCGCATACAAAATCTGTGCGGAGTTCTTCATGCAGAAATTCTGCCATGTGATCAGACCCTAAATGTCTTTAGGGCTCTCCTATGAAGTAGGAGTTTGGGCCAATGGTCACACCCCACTTCTGAATTAAAATGGATCAGTGTAGGCCTCATATTAAGCCCTGCTATTCCAGGATAGCAGATAACATTATGTTTTGCTATAAAGCCCATCTTCTCTATGTATGCCACAATTTAGAATATAAGGTTATGTTCACATGACGCACAGAGAATCTCCCCATTCTGCAAACTGCAGGGTGCTGGCATAATATGCTGGCACAGGAATCCCCGTCTCATAGACGGATATGCATAGTCTGCAGAAAGAATGAACGTGCTCATTCTTTGTGCGGACATGAAAAATGGAGATTCCGTGCCAGAAACATCTGGCATGGAAATTCTGCCGTGTCCACAGAGCAGAATCCTGTTGAATTCAATGGGGCTCTGCTGCTCTGGAAATTGGCCCCCAAAAAGTTGGCTTTACTAAAGTTGCATACAATATAATTTACAATTATAAACTATAAGAAAAAAAAAAAACTATTAAAAAATACTTTGCTGCTCAATTTGAAGATTATACCATTAGATCATTGGGTAAGCCGTCCTGCTAATGTTTAAAACCTTTTTTATTGCTTAATATGCTCAGTGTTTGTCACTAGGTAACAATACCTAACCTGTAAACTTGCTTTATGTCAACAATAGGGATTTAGAATGTGTTGTCATATAGCTTTCTTTGACAAAACTGTCTCATGTTTTAATAAAGCTATAAGTGGGAAGATAAAAGGATTAAATTAGATTTTTATGGATAGATTCATCCTTATGCAGTGAGCTGACATGTAAGAGAGGGATTATATTACTCAGTTTCTTAGAATGAGTCAGTGGGTATAACCTGTAAATTCATTGTGTAAGCAGATGACATGGAAACTATAAGATATAGTACATATGCACTGACTAGTCCAGTGTTTCCCAACCAGCGTGCCTCCACCTGTTGCAAAACTATGACTCCCAGCATGCCCGGACAGCCCCTGGTTGGGGCACACTGGACTAGTCAATGGAGGGCTTTAACCCCTTAAGGACCTAGCCATTTTACACCTTAGGACCCGGCCATTTTTTGCACATCTGACCACTGTCACTTTAAACATTAATAACTCTGGAATGCTTTTGGTTATCATTCTGATTCCGAGATTGTTTTTTCGTGACATATTCTACTTTAACATAGTGGTAAACATTTTTGGTAACTTGCATCCTTTCTTGGTGAAAAATCCCAAAATTTGATGAAAAATTGGAAAATTTTGCAATTTTCTAACTTTGAAGCTCTCTGCTTGTAAGGAAAATGGATATTCCAAATAATTTTTTTTATTCACATATACAATATGTCTACTTTATGTTTGCATCATAAAATTGACGTGTTTTTACTTTTGGAAGACACCAGAGGGCTTCAAAGTTCAGCAGCAATTTTACAATTTTTCAGTTTGAAGTGGATTTGAAGGGTCTTCATCTTATAAATACCCCACAAATGACTCCATTATTAAAAATGCACCCCCAAAGTATTCAAAATGACATTCAGTCAGCATTTTAACCCTTTAGGTGTTTCACAGGATTAGCAGCAAAGTGAAGGAGAAAATTCACAATCTTAATTTTTTACACTCGCATGTTCTTGTAGACCCAATTTTTGAATTTTTACAAGGGGTAAAAGGAGAAAATGTATACTTATATTTATAGCCCAATTTCTCTCGAGTAAGCACATACCTCATATGTCTATGTAAAGTGTTCGGCGGGCACAGTAGAGGGCTCAGAAGGGAAGGAGCGACAAGGGGATTTTGGAGAGTACGTTTTTCTGAAATGGTTTTTGGGGGGGCATGTTGCATTTAGGAAGCCCCTATGGTGCCAGAACAGGAAAAAAAAAACACATGGCATACCATTTTGGAAACTAGACCCCTTGAGGAACGTAACAAGGAATAAAGTGAGCCTTAAT
Source organism: Hyla sarda (assembly GCF_029499605.1). Classification (NCBI taxonomy): domain Eukaryota; kingdom Metazoa; phylum Chordata; class Amphibia; order Anura; family Hylidae; genus Hyla; species Hyla sarda. The sequence continues at coordinate 105,091,886 of NC_079190.1, read as the reverse complement.
ATCCCACAGGTGTTTCACGACTTTTGCATATGTAAAAAAAATTTCAATAAAATGTGTGTTTCCCCCCAAATTTCACATTTTTGCATGGGTTAATAGCAGAAAATACCCCCCAAAATGTGTAACCCCATCTCTTCTGAGTATGGAGGTACCCCATAAGTTGACCTGAAGCACACTAAGGGCGAACTACAATGCTCAGAAGAGAAGGAGTCATATTTGGCTTTTTGAGAGCAAATTTTGCTCGGGGGGCATGTCGCATTTAGGAAGCCCCTTTGGTGCCAGAACAGCAAAATAACCCCCTCATGGCATACCATTTTGGAAACTAGACCCCTTGCGGAACGTAAAAAGGGGTACAGTGAGCATTTATCCACCACTGGTGTCTGTCAGATCTTTGGAACAGTGGGCTGTACAAAATTTTTAATTTGCACAGCCCACTGTTCCAAAGATCTGTCAGACACCAGTGGGGTGTAAATTCTCACTGCACCCCTCATTACATTCCGTGAGGGGTGTAGTTTCCGAAATGGGGTCACATGTGTTTTTTTTTTGCGTTTGTCAAAACCGCTGTAACAATCAGCCACCCCTGTGCAAATCACCTCAAATGTACATGGCGCACTCTCCCTTCTGGGCCTTGCTGTGCGCCCCCAGAGCACTTTGCGCCCACATATGGGGTATCTCCGTAGTCAGGGCTTTTTTACCTCTTGTCAAAATGAAAAGTATAGGGCAACACCAGCATGTTAGTGTAAAAAATTAATTTTTTTACACTAACATGCTGATGTAGACCCCAACTTCACCTTTTCATAAGGGGTGAAAGGAGAAAAAGCCCCCCAAAATTTGTAAGGTAATTTCTCCCGAGTACGTCGAAACCCCATATGTGGCCCTAAACTGTTGCCTTGAAATACGACAGGGCTCCAAAGTGAGAGCGCCATGTGCATTTGAGGCCTGAATTAGGGATTTGCATAGGGGTGGACATAGGGGTATTCTACGCCAGTGATTCCCAAACAGGGTGCCTCCAGCTGTTGCAAAACTCCCAGCATGCTTGGACAGTCAACGGCTGTCCGGCAATACTGGGAGTTGTTTTGCAACAGCTGGAGACTCCATTTTGAAAACAGTGGCGTACCAGACGTTTTTCATTTTTATTGGGGAGGGGAGGGGGGCTGTGTATATGTAGTGTTTTTTACTTTTTATTTTATTTTGTGTTAGTGTAGTGTAGTGTTTTTAGGGTACAGTCACACGGGCGGGGGATTACAGCGAGTTTCCCGCTGCGAGTTTGAGCTGCCGCGCAAAATTTGCTGCATCGCAAACTTGCAGCCTGATACTCACTGTAAGCCCCTGCCCATGTGAATGTACCCTGTACATTCATAGGGGGGGTGGACCTCCAGCTCTTGCAAAACTACAACTCCCAGCATGCACAGTCTATCAGTGCATGCTGGTAGTTATAGTTTTGCAACAGCTGGAGGCACACGGGTTGGGAAACACTGAGTTAGGAAACAGACAATGTTTCTCAACCAGTGTGCCTCCAGTTGTTGCAAAACCACTACTCCCAAACATTCTCAGGCATGCTGGAAGTAGTAGTTCGGCAACATCTTTAGAGCCAGCATGCTTGGAGTTGTAGTTTGCAACATCTTGAGGACTACAGTTTGCAGACCACTAATACAGTGGTTCCCAATCTGTGCCCTTCCAGATGTTGCAAAACTACAACTCCCAGTATGCCAGAACTGTCCAGGCATGCTGGGAGTTGTAGTTCTGCAACATCTGAAGGGCCAGATGTTACAGAACTACAACTCCCAGCATGCCTGGACAGTAAGGGCATGCTGAGGATGTGTAGTTTTGCAACATCTGGAAGGGCACAGTGGTCCCAAAAATGCGGACCTCCAGATGTTGCAAGACTGCAACTCCCAGCATGCCCAGATGCCAAGGGCTGTCTGGGCATGCTGGGAGTTGTAGTATACAGGGTCCCAATACAGCAATGCATGTCGCTTTACGGCGATGTGCATTGCTGTAAAGGGCCCGACCGCGGCTGAAGATCCACTCACCTGTCGCCGCCGCCGTCTTCATCGCCGGGATCCGGGTCTTCTGGGACGAGGTAAGTACCGGGGCCGGGTCCCAGCACTTCTCCGTCCCCCGCCGCGTCCTCCGGTCTTCCTCCCGTCCTCTCCGGACTTCCAGGGGCCGGGCAGGGCGGGAGGAAGTAACCGCCCCCCCCTGCGATTGGTCGGTTAACTAACCGACGGATCGCAGGGCATAGGAGGAGATGGCAGGCTTGCCACCTCGCTCCTATACACCAGCATGGTCCTGGCTGTCTGTGACCATGCAAAATTACCGTGCGGTCGGGTCCCAGAGACCCTATCAGCCCGGTATCGCCGCAGGTCGCAAGGGCGATTTCCCTTTCGATTTGCGGCGATCACCGACATGGGGGGCCTACATGGCCCCCCTCGTCGTTTGCCCTCAGTCCCTGCTGAAGGATTTCAGCAGGGATCAGCTTCCGATCTCCGCCGGGCAAGCGGCGGAGACCAGGAAAAGACCATGACGTATGCATACGTCATGGGTCCTTAAGGGGTTAAAGGGGTACTCCCATGGAGAACTTTTTTTTTTTTTTTTTTTAAATCAACTAGTGCCAGAAAGACATATTTGTAAATTACTTCTATTAAAAAATCTTCCAGTACTTTTTAGGGGCTGTATACTACAGAGGAAATTTATTTTTGGATTTCTCTGATGTCACGACCACAGTGCTCTCTGCTGACCTCTGCTGTCCATTTTAGGAACTGTTCAGTGCAGCATATGTTTGCTATGGGGATTTTCTCCTGCTCTGGACAGTTCCTAAAATGGGCAGAGGTGTCATCAGAGGGCACTGTTGTCATGACAGAAGATAAATCAAAAAAGAAAAGCATTTCCTCTATAGTATACAGCCCCTAAAAAGTACTGGAAGGATTAAGAATTTTTAATAGAAGTAATTTACAAATCTGTCATGTTTTGATTTCCTAGTTTTCATAAACCTAACTGTGCATAACCCAACACATTTATTTGTGTTGTGGACGCTATCAAATAATAAAGGTACAGAGTTTACATTAGCACGAACTACATCATAACAAACAACTTCTCTACAAACCATGAACCCAACACTTTATACAAGGGAAACCTGATAAATCTGTTAGTCTCCTGAACCAAACGTTGTCTGAGCATGCTGGGAGTTGTAGTTTTAAATCAGCTAAAGTCACACTGGATGGGAAACAATGCTCTTTGCCCTTACAAGTAATTGTGTAGGCTAAAGCTGCATACATACTGTAAGCATAGTTAAAGGAGTACTCCGGTGGAAAACATTTTTTTTTTTTAAATCAACTGGTGCCATAAAGGTAAACAAATTTGTAAATTAAAATTGTTATCCTTCCAGTACTTATTAGCAGTTGTATACTATAGAGGAAATTCTTTTCTTTTTGAATTTCTTTTTTGTTTTGTCCACAGTGCTCTCTGCTGACACCTGATGCCCATATCAGGAACTGTCCAGAGCAGGGAAAAATTCTCATAGCAAACCTATGCTACTCTGGACAGTTCCTGACACGGACAGAGGTGTCAGCAGAGAGCACTGTGGACAAGACAAAGAAAAAATTCAAAAAGCAAAGAATTTCTTCTGTAGCATACAGCTGCTAATAAGTACTGGAAGATAAATATTTTTTAATAGAAGTAATTTACAAATCTGTTTATCTTTCTGGCACCAGTTCATTTTAACTTAAGTTTTCCACTGGAGTACCCCTTTAAATCGCACAATATATAATCTACACTCATATCATCCATAGGAGAAAATAACTGCCCCTTTGTTACTCACTATTCAAAGTAATGATTAAAATTTCCTACATGTTGAAGTTAAACTTGGCATTAAAATAGTTTAAAGAAAAAATAAATGTGCTGGCAATGATCAGCGCCCCCCAGGCCCGGGCCCTCAGGCAGTGTCCAGAGGCCCGACCTGTCAGCAAGAGCTGCTGCTGCAGCACATAGTATAGTGGCAGAGGGGGCCCTCGGGGGCCGCCACTACTCTGAGGGAGCAAATGAATTCCATTATTGTCTATTCATTTTGAATGGTTGGTATGATATATAACATCTTTCTCCAGCAGTATCCCAGCTATAAAATAAAATGGAATCTTTATGAGGCAGCCCTATGTAAAGCAAAGCTAACATGCTGAAACGCTGCGAAATGAAAAAGTTTAGCACTGCTACATTTATGTGCGTGTCCTATAATCGCAAGTAAAGTATGCACCAACTTGTGGGTGGCATTACACAATGTTATTACATTACACAATGTTATAAAAGGGCTCCAGTTCGCTGCTATGCTAAATCTTGTGTATATGAGTTCTAATACCCGGTTTGGCACATGTACAACTATGTACACTACTATACACCTTATATTCGTGAGGTCGCTTTTGGCCTAATGACTTTTGATGCCGACAGTATACATGGCCATTTATGGACAAAGTACAATATGATTAATCACTAAACTTTACTGTTGTAATGCAGCAGGCCGAAGGCTCTCAAGAGCAATGAGCATGGCGAAGGCTACATATATGCTATCTAGGGAACAAAAAAGACACTGCAAGGGTCTTATTTAGCTGCTCTTTCTTATATAGACGCAGAGGGGCAGATTTATCAAAACCTGTCCAGAGGAGAAGTTGCTGAGTTGCCCATAGCAACCAATCAGATCGCTTCTTTCATTTTTTTCAGGCCTTTTCAAAAATTAAAGAAGCAATCTGAGTGGTTGCTATGGGCAACTGGTCAACTTTTCCTCAGGACAGGGTTTGAGAAATCTCTCCCAATATAATGTAGATGTGTAGAAAGTGCTTCTTTATTCACTAAGTCCTCCTTTATGTATGTCAGGCACCTGGAGTGAAGCTAATAGCAGAATTGATCCCATTCATTTGAATGGGAAAGTTCACAATCATCTGGCATCTCAGTTTGAAAGCCGGATGGTTGAACTCGCCGGATCGGTACCGGACAGGGCAACGCATCCTCCTGCTTTCCTCCGTCCGGTGTTCAGAAAAAAAGGATGCTGGATGCTACACAACTGATGACAACTGATGCATGCTGTCATGCATCACTTGTGGCATCAGTTGCGTCGAGATTTAGGCTGGGATTACATATGCCGCACACCGGACATATAATCCTAGCCTTACTTTATCCTAAAATTGCAAACAAATTATAGACTATAAACTAGTGTTTCCCAACCAGGGCACCTCCAGCTGTTTCAAAACTACAACTCCCAGCAAGCCAAAGGCTGTCCGTGCATGCTGGGAGTTGTAGTTTTGCAACAGCTGGAGGCACCTTGGTTGGGAAACACTGCTGTAAATTCTCACGAGCAGGGTCCTCACTCCTCTTGTTTGTACAGTGTGTATTATTGTAATGTCTAATTTTGTCCTTATTTGCACTTTCAACAATGTACATATATATATATATATATATATATATATATATATATATATATATATATATATGTTATTATTATGAAACAAAATATTTTTTGACAGTGTTCCATTAAAGCCTGTGCCATACTTTTATACAAGTGATAAAGTATGAGAAATCTAGTTAAACTGGATCTAGCACTGTGTATTGCTCCAAGGCTATAATTATGCTACTATTGCGGCAGAAAGCTACAGATGATTGTAATGCAACTGTGTTACCTTAGAGAAAATGTCCTGGGAAACAGCAGTGTGTAGCATAGAGGCCCCTCTGCCAATCCCAGGTAGACTGTCAGAACGTCTCATGGAAGGGCTCCCAGCCAAGTACTGTGTTGTGCCCTGAGACAACTCACTTACTCAGCTTTGCCCTACATCGCCTCACAGCACAGATCCCCAGAAGTGTCCATCCAGCTGTTCTGGCAGATGGGGCCTGAGGTCTCACAGAAGACGATGTTCCCCATCCCCCTTCCGTACTGAGGTTGAGTATCATTGGTGGTCTACACTGTCATAATAAACTGCAATGGGCATTTCCCAGAAATATAGTAGAACATGTTATGAAGTGTGCCGATACTAACATGCTCTCAAAATGATATTCAATGTGTAGTCTGTATAATAAACTATTCAGAGTGTTCACTTCATAGGTGTATCAGCTCTTTACCATTGGGTTATATTGATTTAACAGACAAATGTAGAATTCGGTGCTATATTAAAAGAAAAGAACATATAACTGACAGACGTCAATGGGTAAAGAAAACCCATCAAACAGATCAGAATGGATTATTACAGATCTGTCCTAACACAAATGTGGTGTCCCAGCACTGAAGGCTGTCCTGTGGGCTGTGGATCTTTTTGGACATTCCTGCTGCTATTGTGTTGGGCCCACTGTTAAAATGTTCACTATGTTCATGTACTTTATTATATTCACTGTATTTTGTGTTCTTTATGTACTATAACTTTAAGGAAGAAATGCAGTGGTAACCAGGTGACCCTGCCTGCCCAATGGGAACCCCTAAATTCTCATGTATATAGTGTAGGGGGGGTGGGGAGTTGCCCGAGTTTATGCTGAGATACAGTGTGGAAAAGAGGTGATAGACATGTGTGGTGAGTCCAGAGGAAAGCCTGAGCAAAACTCAAAATCAAGTCAGCCCCGCCATTCTGCAAGTGTTCCCCCCTACAGTTGGTCAAACCCTGGCAGTGTTAGTAATTGGACCTTATCACAACCCTAGTCAGCTTGGGATATCTTTAAGTCTCAAGTCTCAGTCCTTATAATTCAAGTGGGTGAAAAGCACCATAAGTCCCAGCAAGGCAACAGGGCTCCCAACTGTATCCATTCTACTCTGCTCCGTACTGTGTGTTGTTTCATCTACACTTGCTCAGTAAAAGGAAGTTATTTGTAACCCGATGTCGGTGTATTTCTTTACTCCCTGTGTCTGGCCCAGGAGAAGCTGTCTCCACCACGGACCATGTATAGGCTAACGGTGCCCTGGCGTCACAAATTGACAAGTTTGCCTTGCACCCCCATGTCACCAGACACATTCTGTAAATATGGAAGCCAGGAAACTAGAGTACACAAAGATTAAAAATGAACTTAAGAGCATATTTCAAATGTTATGTTTTCCTTACAATGTTTTCCTTACACCCTGCCCCGATATGGTGTATAAGCTTTATAAGCTCCTTACAGCAAGGATGGGGAGTTAGTGAAGAGGGTTACTTGAAGAGGAGACATTACTGCTAGAACTGGCCTGTGCCCCAACACCTTCCTGACTACCACTGCAGAGTATTATATTATCAAAGGGGCAAATTATCTTACATTATAAATTGTCTTATAGCTATGTTGTCTAGCTGCATAGGGCACCAATAGACCTTGCCATTCAGTGTGGTGCTCAAATAGCAGTATAATATGTAGGCCTGCTATTACTTCCTTGCAATTCCCTCCAAAACAATGCTGTAGAGTGTTTCCAGTTTCATACACATGCACTAACCAGAGACATACAAGTAAATAGCACCATGTAATGCTTGGTTAATACAGTGTATGGTCTAGAAAAAGGATTTCTAAGGGCTCAAACTACCAAAGGATAGGGGATAAGTGTCTGATCGCGTGGGGTCCGACTGCTGGGAACCCCCAAGATCTCCTGCCCGGCGCCCCAGCTCTCCTCCTGCACAGAGCGATCTCAACTCCATTCAAGGAGACTGTCAACCACTGCACAAAATTGTGCTTAATAACCCCTCCCCCCCCCCCCCCTCATCCATGTATCTCTATGGGAGAGCATGATCACTGTATTATCACTTTTTTTTTTTTTTTTTACATTTAAGATAGTCTGAGCCCTAAAAATCAGGAGCCATCAAGATTATTTAATTATTTATTTTTTTCCCTTTTTTATAGGATGTAAGAACTCGTGTAAGAATCGCTGTGGAGACAAGCCAAACAAGTCATACAGCTGCCAATGCAATGCGCACTGCGAAAGCTTTGGAGACTGCTGTGAAGATTATTCCATTTGCTCCTGTAAGAGAAAAAGTTCTTAATGATCATTATAAAGTAATAAATAAATCAATTAGAAAAATCAATAAATGCAATAATACTGAAGCTTAGCACATTCTACATCATGAACTGCCCTAGTTTTATCTATCTGTGTAACTGGGACTAGTGTTGCCACCTGGCCTGTATTTTACCGACACAGACGGTATTTTGGCCACCCTGCCGGTATTTTTATATTAAAAGTACCAGCACTGCAATGGCCGGTATTTATCCAATCAATCCCCCAACTCCGGGAATGTGGCACCATTACCTATACCAGTGTTTCGCAACCAGAGCACCTCCAGCTGTTGCAAAACTACAACTCCCATCATACTCGGACAGCCAACGGCTGTCCTGGCATGCTGGGTGTTGTAGTTTTGCAACTACTGGATGCACCCCTGTTTGGGAAACACTGACCTATACTACATACTACTATATAGTCCAACATGCTGGGAGTTGTAGTTTTTAAACAGCTGGAGGCAACCCTAGTTGGAAAACACTGACCTATACTATATACTTCTATATAATCCAACATGCTGGGAGTTGTAGTTTTTAAACAGCTGGAGGCAACCCTAGTTGGAAAACACTGACCTATACTGTATATTTCTATATAATCCAACATGATGGGAGTTTTAGTTTTTGTTTGGGGCAGCTGCTGAACCACAGGCTGTATCAGGGCATGCTGGGAGTTGTAGTTAGTAACCAACTGGAAAAAAAAAGGGATCAAAAAGTCACATCAAAACAAAAATGGTACTGTTAAAAACTACAAACTGGGTCACAAAAAATGAGCCCTCATTCAGGCCCACATAAGGAGAAATGACAGAAAGGACAAAATTTCCCCTGCATATGTGTATCCTGTGATGTTACGCATGCATAATTAATTATGCAAGTTAGCATGGCCGGTATTTTTATGCGAGAAAAGTGGCAACTTACTGGGAATGATCACTTCATGTTTGTGTGGGTTTTACTCCAGGATCTTTGTTTCATATATATAATATTCAGAGCAGCTCATCACACCACCTTCACAGGTAGCATTCCCTAAAATCAACTTTAGCTCTAGTTACAAAGTCTCAAAAACTGATTGGGATTGTATGCCAAGCCATAATTCTCCCCAGAAGGGAAGAGCACCCATCTGCAGTCAGCTGATCCGGGGTGCTTCCCCCTAGTCAGTACAGAGCAAGGTGTTCTGCCTTGCCTGTTGTAGACTAGGAAAGGGGATAAGTATTCTCCTTAGGAAGGAGCACCACTTCCAGTGTATGGAGATTAAAAAAAAAAGCCATCAGCACTCCTCCCTAAGGAAAATACGTATCCCCTTTTACTAAATGTGTATATAAAATAAATGGCAGACATTAATTTCAAGGATGCTCTGAGTTCACAAGAGTAGGATTTGCTCTTATAGAATGTCCCTAGTCTGGTACATACAGTAGAGAGGGTATAAGGCTGGTTATGCTAATGGGACAAACCTTCATATGCAGGTTCACCAAATATGACAAGCAGAGAAAACCATAGGTATTTAAAACAAAGGGGCAGATCAAAGCACAGATAAGTCAACACCCGATTTTAATATTTTTCTGATGTATCCATCCATTGAATGGCCAAATTGTGAAGTGAACCCATCCTTTTTTTATTTTATTTATTTATTTATTTTTTATTATAAATTGAATACATACAAAGTCCATTAATGCTTACATCATTATCACAAAAGAAAAAAAACAAAACCCCTCCCCCTCCCTTTTCCCTCCCTCCCCTTAAGACAGCCTGCCCGAAATCCATTGACTTCCTTCCTTTCCCTACTCCTCTCTTACTCTTTTCTCCTTTTCACTATCTCCTTTCTCCCAGGGTAGCCATTTATTCTCGATTTTTTCATTTCTTTCACTGTCCTTAAACAGCAATAACTCATAAGTTCTAACCTTATTTATACCTCCTAACCATTCTTCCCTTGATGGAACCGCTGGGGCCAACCATTTCCTAAGAATCAAATTCTTTGCCACTCCTAATACTCCAAGTGTACGATCTGTATGCTTAGTTCCCGCTATCTCTAGTCCATAAATTGCGACCTTAGGTTCAAAGAGCAAGACCACACCTATTCTAACTTTAATAGTTTCAAACACCACACTCCAAAATTTTAGCAACTTTGTGCAATTCCATATCATATGTAACCAATTACTTCCCTCAAACCCACACTTGGGGCATTGTGCATTTTCCCTAACATTAATTTTATACAAAAATTGCAGTGAGTACTGTGCCCGATATACTAACGTCAAGAAAGACACCCTATTATTTGCATTAATCGTTGTTCTTCTAATATTCTTTAACACCAGTTTCCACTCTTCTTCTGAAATTCCACCTATATCAAGTGCCTGTCCTAACCATTTGACTACGTCCTCCCAACCCTTCTGACCTAACATTTTATATAGTGTACTCATTATTTTCTTTTTCCCCCCCTGTGCACTTTTAATATATTCTATAATGTGATAACACCCTACCTTTAATTTCCCTTTCGGTTCTTCCTGTCCCAAGGCGTCTTTTAACTGTACATAACCAAAGTAATTAGTATTTTTTAGATTAAAGCGTTCACTCAAACACTCCCAATCTATTATTTTCCCATTTGTGCAAACCTGCTCTAACAACCTAATTCCTTTATTTTCCCAATTCACATATTCTACAATTTTCTTTATTTCTGGGAAGTTCTCATTTTCCCATATGGGGGTACACCACACACTACTTGTTATCCCTATTGCTGACTTCATACTATCCCATACTTGTACCAATAATTCTTTAGCTATGTTCTCCTCTTCTACACCCATCCTTAAATGAATTACACCACAGTTATTATAAATTTTAGACACTTTTTAACCCCTTAAGGACCGGGGTTTTTTCCGTTTTTGCACTTTTGTTTTTTGCTCCTTGCCTTTAAAAAATCGTAACTCTTTCAATTTTGCACCTAAAAATCCATATGATGGCTTATTTTTTGCGCCACCAATTCTAATTTGTAATGATGTCAGTTATTTTGCCCAAAAATCTACGGTGAAACAGAAAAAAAAAATCATTGTGAGACAAAATAAAAAAAAAAACGCTGTTTTGTAACTTTTTGGTGCTTCCGTTTCTACACAGTACATTTTCCGGTAAAAATGACACCTTATCTTTATTCTGTAGGTTCATATGATTAAAATGATACCCTACTTATATAGGTTTGATTTTGTCGTACTTCTGGAAAAAATCATAACTTCATGCAGGAAAATTAATACGTTTAAAATTGTCATCTTCTGACCCCTATAACTTTTTTATTTTTCTGCGTATGGGGCGGTATGAGGGCTCATTTTTGCGCCGTGTTCTGAAGTTTTTAACGGTACAATTATTGCATTGATAGGACTTATTGATAGCTTTTTATTCATTTTTTCATGATACAAAAAGTGACCAAAAATGCACTATTTTGGACTTTGGAATTTTTTTGCGCGTACGCCATTGACCGTGCGGTTTAATTAACTATATATTTTTATAATTCGGACACTTTCACACGCGGTGATACCATATATGTTTATTTTTATTTTTATTTACACTGTGTTTTTTTTATGGGAAAAGGGGGGTGATTCAAACTTTTATTAGGGGAGGTGTTAAATGATCTTTATTCACTTTTTTTTTACTTTTCTTTTTGCAGTGTTATAGGTCCCATAGGGACCTATAACACTGCACACACTGATCTTTTACATTGATCACTGGTTTCTCATAGGAAACCAGTGATCGATGATTCTGCCGTTTGCTCATGCCTGGATCTCAGTCACTGAGCAGTCATTCGGCGATCGGACAGTGAGGAGGCAGGTAGGGACCCTCCCGCTGTCCTGTAAGCTGTTCGGGATGCAGCGATTTCGCCGCCACTATCCCGAACAGCTCCCTGAGCTAACCGGCACTTTTTACTTTTAGCCGCGTGGCTCAGCTTTTAGCGGTGGGTCCCAGCTTCACTATGACGCCGGGCCCACCGTGATATGATGTGGGGTCACCGTGGGACCCCGCGTTATATCACGGGAGTGGGACCAAGGACGTACTCATACGTCCTTGGTCCTAAGCAATTTATTTACCCATTATGGAGAAAAGTATGCCAACTATGGGACGGTCAAGACCGTAAAACGATTCTATGGCCATGTTCCCACTTATATTGAGCTGTAAAAATGCTTAAAAATGCAGGAAATGGGTACCATGGCCATAGTCATCCATGACTAAGAAAATGAACATTCAGCAAAAATTTACATATGTGTCTATAACCAAATCCTATTCATGTAAAAGCAGGCATCACAATAAGTATTTATACATTTTGGGGAGATTTAGCAAATACAGTGTAGCGTGGTACAGTTGCCTCTAGCAACCAATCAGATTGCTTCTTTCATTTGTCAGTAGCCATTATAAAAATTAAATAAGTTATTGGATTGGTTGCCATTGGCAACTGCACCACTCTTCATTCACACAGGTTTTCATAAATCTCTCCCTATATTTCTACTTGATCCCTTGGTATATTAATTGTGGATTAATAACAATTACATTTTAGCTTGTTGTTTCTGGTACTTCCCAGGATTTTGTACAATAAATGCCTACTTGTTGATCTGTGATGAAAGTAGTATCATAAAAACCCCTCTCATTTGTAACAAAAATCAGAAAAGCCAAAAAAAAAACATTTTATACACAATGTCTATGTATTGTAAAGCTAATTTATAAGCTAAAGATTCTGCTTCTAGATATACAGTAAGCTTTACCACACAATCCTCTGCTTTCATCCTGTGCCAGGGGGGCATTAGTCATTATAGAGCCCTGAAGCCAAAAAGTTCTGTTTATCAACAAAGGAAATATTTGACAGGTTGTTGTTTACTACATCCACATTATGATTATTATTTGGGCTAATATGTTGCAACTTAAAGTGAGTGTGTAGTAGCATGGATTTAAGTAGTCTTTCTCCCTCTAGTGGATGGCAGCGGTAACTACAGTGCCTGCATTTTTTTGGGATAATAGAATCTGACTGTGTAGCAGGCTGATTATGCTGCTTTTGCTGAATGTGGCTTAGGCTCAGTTAATATAATGTAATTTTTTTTATTTTATTTATTTTTTGCTCTAAAAGCAAACACAAAAGGTGAAAAAAAAAATAATATGCTGCAGAGGCTCATAGCATTGCTTACCTGTTTACTCAGTTCTGAAATCACCAAAAGTGAATTTGTTTTGTGTGTCTGTGGGTATCTTCCTATGTCAGAAAATAACTTCTCACCCACATTGCTCCAGCCATTATTCCTGTTTTTTAGGAGCCAGGAAAAAAAAAAAAAATAATATATATATATATATATATATATATATATATATATATATATATATATATTATATATTTATTTATTTTTTGTCAGAATTGAGCACAACCTCTGAGGGGTTAAATGTTACAGATGCCAATTGCTTATACTCTCCATGGGTGGCATGGGCTAATCTTTAACATTAGTTTATAAATAATATTAATTAGCTTTTTCCATTTTTGACAGATATTGATCCGGACTTGAATGAAGTTACTCATCATGACAGTTCAGGTAGTGTTGCATTGCTAAATATTATAATTTGTCTACATTTTTGTGATGCATTCTTACATACTGTACATATATGGCTAATAAAACAACATCAAGACAGAGAGTGAAGAAATGGGGATAAAGGTTATGGGTAACTTTTTATTCAGAAAAAAATTAAAATAAATAAAATGGTCAACATGGACTCAAAAGAGAAAAAAATTCCTCCTAATCCCAGGTGGTGATCAGACTGGATCAGCATTTAGGAAAATACATTTTACATTAACATAATTGTAAGTTATTTTATAGAAACCATCAAAGCCTTTCTTGAAGGTCTCAGTTGTTTTTGCTGTTTCCAGTTCCTGAGGTAGACTGTTCCCCGGATTTACAGTTCTTATGGTAGAGAAGGCTTGTTGTCTCTGTTTTTCCTACAGTTGGAGGGAGTGTCCCCGTGTCTTTTGAGGAGGTTTTACTTGAAACAACTTTTACCATGTTTTTGTAAGAAGGACCAATTTATAAGCATCAATGCTTTGTGAAGCAGTGATATTACAGATTTTGCTGCCACCAACTTCACAGGCTGTTTACTATTCTTTTCATGCGGTGTGCTATGCTATGCTATCGAAATAGTGCACTAGATGCTCTTGTACACTGAGTGTCTGAGCAGCAACAAATGTACAGTAATAAATGAGCAGCATACAGTGCATGCATTTCTGCTAATGTATAGGAGCGGGGACTCCTGTTAAGGCAGGAGTTCCTGCTTCTATACACTGAGTAGCAATACTGTGCATACTTTCCATACTTTAGTAAGCAGCAAAGAATGTATATGTATCATTGCTTACATGCACCCGTATGTATCGCACCATGATAAGTTATTGGGTTCTGCGAGTCCATGCATCTTTTTATATTTAATAGTATCCTGATGGCCTTTTATCTTTCTACATATTCTGCACTATTGCCAGGTCACAAACAAAGCTGTGCAATGTATAATGAAAGTACGTGGTGTCTAGAGCCTCATGTGGCTTAATTTCTGAGCTAAAGTGATAGTTTACATAAATGTTTGTTTTATTAAATATATGTTATTTCATTTTACAGATACTGATTCCAAGTTACATGTGTCTTCTTACAAAGATAAATCAGGTACTACATATTGAATTCTATATGCAGAGGGTATTTTTTTTTTTTAATTTAGCATTACAGCTATTCTTCAGCCCAACCCTCCCAAAAAAAATCTGAGGGTATATACATACTGGTACAAAGCAAGAATCCAGCCTAGGATATGGCACAAGTTGATCTCAAAATTCTCACAATATCAATCCGATCTAGTATCTATGGCATGTGCTTGAAAAATAAGTCTATAAAGGACCAACCTCATAACTTACAGGACTTAAAGGGGTACTCTGCTGCTCAGCGTTTGGAACAAACTGTTTCAAACGCCACCCCCTCATGATGTCACGCCCACCCCCTCAATGCAAGTCTATGGGAAGGGGCGTCACGCCCCTTCCCATAGACTTGCATTGAGGGGGCGGGGCTATGATGTCACGAGTTCCCAGCGCTGGCTTCAGCGGAACACTATTTGTGTGGGGAAATTAAAAAGAAAACCGTAATTTTGCAAATTTTTGAAGATTTCACTTTCACGACGTACAATTTACGGTAAAATTACATGTTTTCTTTATTCTGGGTCAATACAATTAAAATGATACCCATGATTACATACTTTTCTATTATTGTTGCGCGTAAAGGGGTTCTCCGGTGCTTAAACATCTTATCCCCTATCCAAAGGATAGGGGATAAGATGCCTGATCGCGGGAGTCCCGCATCTGGGGACGCCCGTGATCATGCACGCGGCACCCCGTTTATAATCAGTCCCCGGAGCGTGTTCACTCCGGGTCTGATTACGGGCGACTACAGGGCGGGCAGCATGTGACGTCACGCCTGCGCCGCCCGTGCGACGTCATGCTCCGCCCCTCAATGCAAGCCTACGGGAGGGGGCGTGATAGCTATCACGCCCCCTCCCGTAGGCTTGCATTGCAGGGTGGAGCGTGACGTCACACGCCAGCGCAGGCGTGACGTCACACGCCGCCCGCCCTGTAGTCGCCCGTAATCAGACGCGGAGCGAACAGGCTTCGGGGACTGATTATAAACGGGGTGCATGATCACTTCTATTTTGACGACCCATAACTTTTTAATTTTTCCGTATAAGAAGCGGTTTGAAGGCCAATTTTTTGATACTCCATTTGTGTATATAAAACTTTTATGCTTTTTTTTTATAATTTTTTTTTTTTATAAAATGTGACAAAAAAGCAGCAATTTTGCCCTTTTTTTTACGTACGTTCAGGATTAATAACATTATATTTTAGTAGTTTGGACATTTACGCACACAGCAATACCAAATATGTGTATTCATTATTTTTTTTACACTTTATGGGGGTAAAATGGGGAAAAAAGAACATTTTTCATTTTTATTGGGGGAGGGGATTTTTCACATTTTTTAAACTTTTTTTAATACTTTTTTTACTTTTATTTTTACACTTTAACAGTCCCCATAGGGGACTATTTATAGCAATCATTCGATTGCTAATACTGTTCATTGCTATGCATAGGGCATAGCAGTGATCAGTGTTATCAGTCATCTTCTGCTCTGGTCTGCTCGATCTCAGACCAGAGCAGAAGACCATTGAAAGGAGGTGGAGGCAGGTGAGGGGAACTCCGTACGCCGTTTTGGATGATTGGATCGACGCGGCAGCACTTCGGATGATCTGATCATTCATATTTCCGACCGAAGATATTTATGCCGCAGATGCTGTGATCTATATTGATCACGGCATTGGAGGGGTTAATGGCAGACATCCGTGCAGGCTATTGGCCATTACTGGCGGGTCCCTGGCTGTGATCAGCAGCCGGGACCAGCCACGCATGTTCTGGGCATCACTCCAATGCTCGCGGTCATGTACAGGACGTAAATATACGTCCCGGTGTGCTAAGTACCGCAGCACCAGGATGTAAATTTACGTCCTTGGTCGTTAAGGAGTTAAAGAATCTACTGCTAACGTCCTGGTGCCAGATACAACAAGACACCTCCAGAGTCCATGAGTTAGGGGGGGCAATCAATCCCTTATCCACTAAATAGTAGATAAAATGATGAATTGGTGCTCCCCCCCCCCCATCTCCCCAGCTGTAAGACTGTAAGTTGGAGGGATTTAATAGAATGTTAATTGATTGTGCCCCCTATTCTCCATGGAATATCTGCATCATTGAAAGTGACTTCCCAATCCATGAATTTGCATAGTCTTGTGCAGTTGTAGGCTTAGTATAAAATAGTGATCACTTTCTACTTTTTCCATGATGTGCAGATACCTCCTGTCAAGGAAGATGTGGTGAGAGGTTCAACAAGAAACATCATTGTCACTGTAACAATAAATGTGAAAAATTTGAAAATTGTTGCAGCGATTACAGTAAACTATGCAGCAGAGGGGCCAGTAATGACAATAAAGGAGATGGCAACAAAGAGAGCAATTACCACAGAGGTAAGATCCTTCATTTGTCAATATAGAATCAATGTGGAAAGGGTTCACTTACTAAATTAATACAGGCTCAGTGCTCAGTTTATGTTGGGTCTTGTTGGGTCCAGTTGCAGGTAAATGTGGAAGTTTTTGTCATAATATATGCATTTAGAAAGTTTTCCAATTCTTTCACTTTTTTCACATGTTTTTATGTTGTGCTAAAATAAACAAAAAAATCTTGGTTTCCTCCTTCATTTTACACTCTATACCCTATAATGACAAAGTAAGAACAGAATGTTAGAAAACTTTGCTTATTTATTTAAAAGGAAAAGCTTAAATGTTGAATTAACAAAGGTATTCAGGCCCTTTACTATTACTTGAAGCACTTTTGGCAGAGATTCCAGCCTCTAGTCTTCTTGGGTATTTGAAGATTCTCCTCCACATTAAAAATGTCACCTGTGAGTCACCGGATGTAATAGACACGCATACTGTGATGTGTCTGATCAGGTCCGAACTTAGACTAGACTAACATTACCATAAACAGATGTTTCACACAGTTAAACAAAGAAAATATTCACTCTAGAACTTAGATTTGGACCCTTTGGGCGTACTTGAAATAAAAATCAGTAATGGCAGCCATAACCACTGGATACCAGTCTGGACTACTTTGAAAGAAATGGTAGACTGACGTCACTGCACTGAGAAGCGGAGCAGGAGAGGACAGCAATGGTGAAGCGTGGGTACTGGTCTGCTGTGGACAGTAACTACCATCAGCTTTGTTGCTCCACTGACCCTGCAGACCAGGGACCTACTGCTATGAGCCATAGCAATAGGTCTGAAGACCAGAGGAGCAGTGGAGCACCAAAGAAGGACAGTATGGCGGCCTATAACTATAGATGAGGGCAGTTTGGGGGCCCACAGCTATATTTGGGGGCACAGAGGGGACCTAACAATTTTATGGGGATGCAAAGCGGGGACTATTACTGTGTGTGACAATAAACATGGGGAATTTGTAAAAAGGTGGGTATTGTACTGCAGAAAGGAGCCTAAAATGTTTGTTTGGCTGGTTCTGTGGAGAAGTCTTGTGTGGGAGAAATCTTAATGGCGGTCTAGGCCAGATAGTGAAGAAAAGAAAAGCAAACAACTCCGGTCAGAGAAGACGTCACCTGAAAATCGGGGGACTGCGGAGATAGGGAGAGGAACAGGGGGCCTGTTTATAGAGGAAATATGAATTATACTATAATCATTACAAAATGTCTCTAATATTGGGGTACAATTTTTTGGGAATGGGCTGTCAAGGGGTATTCAGGCAAAAAAGGTTGAGAACCCCTGGCCATGAGATGTAGTCAGATGTCTGTCTGTCTATAAATGATTTAGTGAAAATAGTAAAAAAAATTATACTATTCAGCAAAGAAAGTCCAAGTGAGAGTCATTACTACACTATATACTGTTCTTTTAATGTTTATCAATGTAATCCACCAACTACACAATAGCCCAAATCGCACTCGTGGTGCTCGGCTCCTGACAAGGTGCAGGTGTAGATCAAGCAAAAGAAACAAAGGAGAGCGGCACTCACCAGCAGCAGCAAAAATCCAACGCCAATTCATTGTGGGCATAACAGAGTACACACACTTGTTAACAGGCGGTAGTGCAGAGGCTGAATGCTTGTGCACTACCGCTTGTTAACAAGCGTGTGTACTCTGTTACACCCACAATATACTGTATAGGCTAGGAATATATATATATATATATATATATATATATATATATATATTTATTTTTTATTATTATTTTTATCCTGCATCTGTAATCACATATAGAACAAACATAGTATATACTGTATGTGTTGCATATGATGTAAGGGTATGGCATTAACAAAAAATTATGTGACATTTTTCCATCATCCCAACCCAAAAAAAGTACTATTTAGTTAGTTTCACCCAAAAATAAATAAGTAAATTAGGTGTATGATATGTACCCCAAAATCATGCCATTTGGCTACATCAATGAAAAAATTGTTCTGGCTCCTGCAATATTAAGAAGAAAGAAACTATAAAAAAAAAAAATAAAAAAAAATATATATATATATATATATATATATATATATATATATATATCATCTTGACTAGGATGATAAAACATGATAAAACAGGTAATATTTAAAAGTTACTTTAGGATGGGCTCCCAGGGACAGTTCTACCTATTTGACCTATGCAGTCCAATCCAACACCATTGCAGGGTGTGTATTTTAGCACTATAAGGTTATGTTCACTCATCCTTTTTTTCCCTATCTTATGTATGAAAAAACTGTTTTTAGTTTGTCATTTTACGGTACAAAAGACAGCAAAAAAAAAGTCAGTTTTTCAGTTATTAAGTTCAATAGATCTCACTGGAAAATCAACTAGTAATACACACATTGGCCCTGATTTACTATTGTAAACCCGACATGTTTTGTCGGGTTGTGCGCCAGATTCTGTTTGCGCCAAAATGTGCACCAGAATTTGCTCCATCATTTTACTGAGAAAACCTGGAAAAGGGGTGTGGCCACTGGAAAGGGGCCGTGTCCCAGACATTTTCATAAAACCCCAACATATTTACTAAGATTTCCACAGATTTACACAAATGTAGTGGATTTGAGCTGAAGGGAAAACCCAAAGCAAAACATAGGGAAAAGTGCAAAATTTAGGGAAACCTTAGTAAATACTGTAAAAAAAATAAAATAAAATAAAAAAAATGGTGCGGAATTAAAACCCACAAAGAAACCTACACTCCACTCTTAGTAAATCAGGGACATTGTATTATTTAACGGCCAATATTTTTGAATGGATGGCTGCTTTTTCGCAAAAGACGGCTACTTAAAACAGCCTTTTTTAGCTACTTAAAACAGCCTTTTTTGTGGGGAAAAATGTGACCAAAAACTGTGTGTGAACATGAACTAAGCCCAGTTTCACACGGATGTAATATGGCTACATTTTGTGTCTGTATTCCCTTCATAAGATCCAGCCAAACCCCCTGAACTCACACTGTCATGTTGGGTCATCGGACTTGTGGTCAGGCTGGAACTTGCAGTAGTAATATGAAAGTAAAAATGTCATCTTGTTACTCCGCAGTAAAACCGGCCTTAGATTTACATTTGCTTTGCAGCTTTCACCTATAACAAAAGCCATGAGGGATGATGAATACCACTGGTGTCTCATATTGACCTATAATGGGTACTATCAGATTCCGTTGTGGTGTCCATCCCTTCTCAGGAATAGTTGCGTAGTATATTGGAAACCTTAGAAAAGTGATCATGATTTCCACAAATAGTTTAAATACATTTCGTTTTTCTTTCTAGGAACTGATATCAGCAAAGAGGAGATAAAAGCTGTGTCTGAGATCTTGTACCAGTCAGACGTGAACAAGGCGGCAGAGTCCGATATCGTGCTGAACAAACAGGAAATGTCCGACAACACCAAACATAAAGAAGATTTGTGTGAAGAGCCGTAAGTGCCAACACAGCCCAGGTTTTCAGCGGCCAAATGATATATACTAACACTTGTTAACCAGAACTGCAGTCTCCAGCTGTTTTCACACTGCATTAAAGGGTTACTCCGCCCCTAGACATTTTATCCCCGATTGTGGGGGTCCCACCGCTGGGGACCCCATAATCTCCCTGCTGCACCTGGCATTTGTTTAGAGCATCGGGTGCAGCCCCAGAGGCTTGTGACATCACGGCCCCTCATGATGTCATAGCCACACACCCTCAATGCAAGTCTATGGGAGAGGGCGGGACATTATGCCCCCTCCCATAGACTTGTATTAAGGGGGCATGGCCGTGACATCATGAGTTGGGCGTGGCCATGATTTCACAAGCCTCCACGCCGTATCGCCAGTTATCCAGCACGGAGCAAAGTTTTCTCTGTGCACTGAATATCTGGGATGGCGCAGCCGAGACCGTGGGGGTCCTCAGCGGCGGGACCCCCCCGATCAGACATCTTATCCCCTATGCTTTGGATAGGGGATAAGAGGTCTAGGGGCGGAATACCCCTTTAGGAGTGTACAGCCAGGTCTGTTTAATGCAAACCCCAGGACAGGTCGGGGTCATGCATTAAACAGACCCATAGAACCCCATATACCCAACCAAGGCCAAAAGTGTTTCATTTTGCTCTCTGTTCAGAACATATGCTGTGGGTTCTTCTTAAAGGGGTACTTCACTGGAAAACATTTTCTATTAAATCAATTAGTGCCAGAAAGTTAAACAGATTTGTTAATTACTTCTATTGAAAAAAAATCTTAACCCTTCCAGTACTTATCAGCTGCTGTATAATCCACAGGAAGTTATTTTCTTTTTGAATTTCCTTTCTGTCTGACCACAGTGCTCTCTGTTGACACTTCTGTTCATGTCAGGAACAGTCCAGAGTAGGAGAAAATCCCCATAGAAAACTTATCCTGCTCTGGAAAGTTCCTGACATGGACAGAGGTGTCAGCAGAGAGCACTGTTTTCAGACAGAAAGGAAATTAAAAAAGAAAAGAACTTCCTGTGGATCACATAGCAGCTGATAAGTACTAGAAGGATTAAGATTTTTTAATAGAAGTCATTTACAAATCTGTTTAACTTTCTGGCACCAGTTGATAAAAAAAAATGTATATGTTTTCCAGTGGAGTACCCCTTTAATGGGAGAGCCTGGACCTCTGCACTACTCCATTTAGCTGGATCCTGTATAAAGACATAAGCGTCTTTTCCTTTTAGGACTGGTGACGGTGACAGTGACTGTGGTGGCCAATGATGATTTATTACACATACTCTTCTTTCTAACAGCTTGTACCAGTACGTGAATGAAGAGATATTTAAAAGGCCAACGTATAAAGCATTTATCGCTCTGCTGGACAACTATGACAGAAAGACGGGAACAGATGAAACTTTCACACAAGAGGAAACTAAGGAGCAAGATATATTTTTAGAGGAAATTCTGAAAACAAAAGTTATGAAGGAGCTTTATAAATTCTTTCACAAAAAAGGTAAATTTACATATGTTTATTTCCTATATTATGGTGAAATTTCACAGAAATAATATTTTCTTTTTCAAGATGATTATGGTATTTTTGTTAGAAAAGGAGTTTCCAAAACAACCACTAAACAAACTGATTTATACTGGTGGTACCTTAAGGGATTCCACTGTGATGCCTCATTGTATTGTATATAAGTCATATACATATTAGTAAATATGAGTATGTCATCCCACCACAAAATATACACTCCTCAACTTTGTCTCTATTTTGGCGCACCGCTGCACCTCAGGCTATTTTTTGTGTCTTTTTGATTTACACTTTTTAAGGTTAAAGGGGTACTCTGCCCCTAGACATCTTATCCCCTAACCAAAGGATAGGGGATACGATGTCAGATCGCAGGGGTCCCGCCGCTGGGGACCCCCCGGGATCTCGGGTACAGCACCCACCTGTTGCGGCTTCCGGCAGTGCTGGAGGCTCTCATCCTAACGCCTCATGACCACAGTCATGGGAGATTGGGACGTCACGACTCTGCCCCCATGTGACGTTACGCCCCGCCCCCTCAATGCAAGTCTATGGGAGGGGGCGTGGCAGCTGAGACTTTTTGTGAAAAGGTGTAAAACCACCGAAAAGTAGCTTTTTGGTGTATGTGAAGAGTGAAATTCCAGGAAATGTGTACCTCCACAAAATTTATCAAATGCCCTGTGATCATTTAAAGGGGTACTCCACTGGCAATTTTTTTTTTCTAATAAACTGGTGCCAGAAAGTTAAACAGATTTGTAAATTACTTCCATATGAAAAGCTTAATCCTTCCAGTACTTATCAGCTGCTATATGATCTACAGGAAGTTCTTTTCTTTTTGAATTTCCTTTCTGTCTGACCACAGTGCTCTCTGCTGACACCTCTGTCCATTTCAGGAACGGTCCAGAGTAGGAGCAAATCCCTATAGCAAACCTCTCCTGCTCTGGACAATTCCTGACATGGACAGAGATGTCAGCAGAGAGCACTTGTGGTCAGGCAGAAAGGAAATTCAAAAAGAAAAGAACTTCATCTGTTGTATACAGCAGCTGATAAGTACCGGAAGGATTGAGATGTTTAAATAGAAATAATTTACAAATCTGTTTAACTTTCTGGCACCAGTTGATTTAAAAAATTTTTTTTCCAGCAGAGTACCCCTTTAAAAAATCTGGTGCTCCTACACATTACCAGCACAAACAAAAGTGTAGAAAAATGCTTCACTTACACCTACAATGATGAATGCTTCACTTACACCTACAATGATGAAGGCTTCACTTACACCTACAATGATGAAGGCTTCACTTACACCTACAATGATGAAGGCCCTCCACAGTCCTAGATGTCAGCTCTGTACAAATCCTGTCCCAGTGGTTGGGAGGCCAATGCAGAACTGAAATGACAGCAAGATGCACTCCTCTGCAAGGATGGATCAGCAGACTGGAAGAATAAGGTACAGAGATTTATTCTGTACTGTGAGTAAAATTAGATGTCACATACCAAGCCTAGGGCAGGTATTCAGGTGGTCCATTGACCCTATGGCTCTGCTCTCAAAGACTCATGGTGTAGAGCAAGATGGCAATGGAGGCTGGAATGGAGGTCTATCCAATTCAACGATCAGTCCCACTTTTGTCTGAAATGCAACGATAGCCAGAGATTGGTCTGGAGACCACGTGTGTAGTGTATGAAGATGCCTTCACACTGAAACATCACATCGGACTTACTCCCAGGATTATGGTGTGGGGAGGCATAGTGTACAGTAGCTGGCCCCTCTATTCTTCATTCCAGCTACACTAACAACTCAGTGTTAGGGTAGGGTCACACGTAACTTATCTGCAGAGTATTTTATGCTACAAATTCACCGAAGACCGACCCTAGAGTGAGCCCCCTGCCTTTGCTCATGTGTCCGCATGTAGCAGCAATCCACTGCTACGAGCACACACACAGGGATCTGTGCGACTGTAGTAAACTGCTTGCGCATGCGTGAGCAGTTTACTACAGTCGCACAGATTCCTGTGTGTGATTGTTGCAACGGATTGCTGCTACACATGGACACAGGCAGAGGGGTCACGCTAGGGTAGGGTAACCTGCGAATCCATATCATAAAATATGCTGCGGATCCATTATGTGTGACCCTACCCTTACAGTGATTTGGCTGTGGAACCAGTGGTATGGCCATTTCTTCTATTTGTCCCAGGAGCCATTTTCAAGCACAACACCAGGCTGTATATGTACAATATATAGCTGTAAATTTACTACCATGGCCAACAGTGTCTTTGGACATCAAGTACATCTGGAACATTATTGGTCAGCCATTGCAAAAGTAGCTGCCAGCCTTCCTCATACAATCATTGATACTGTTGATAGCATGCCAAGACATGAACAGCAAGTGCGTGTTTTTCTGCGTATGACGCTTATACTCAATACTGAATTCATTGAGATATTTTGAATATTTTGTGACTATTTTTTAATCCAATGAAAATGATTACCTTGTCTATTCATCTTGTGATTTCCATAATTTCACAACTTCTCCTTCTTGGTGTTGCAATTTCAATGTTGAGGAGTGTAAGTTCATGACTGCTGGAACCTATCTATATGATACTGTATACAGTGACATTTTTTTCAATTTAAATCTGGCATCAAATAATATATAAATTCTGTAGTGTATGATATTTCTAAATTTCAAAACTGAGCAAAACAACCAGCCAGACATATCTGTCTTGTTTGTATTTTAGTTGTATTTAGTTTTCAACCGTTTGCCATGTACAGCTTTCCCTTTGCAAGTGATATTTATACATCTGTCCAAAAACTCTGAATATTTGATCGCACAGATCTCTAGTTTTCAGCAAACTGTTACACATACAGTATTGGTTACCATATATAAGTATTGGTATGTGTTGTTATATTTTCAGGAATGTATGAAAAAGAGCAGGAGTTTCTTGATGACCTGAGGAAGATGTGGTTTGGACTTTATTCTCGTTCCTCTGGGGAACAAGACTCAAGTGGCTTTGAACATGTGTTTGTGGGTATGTATGGCCATCTCCCAGTTGAGTCTTATAAAATAAAGAATATGTATACGGCATATACAGACATGCTGATCAGCCATAACATTGAAACCCATACTATGTAGGTTCCTCATGAAACAAAAAAGCTCTGAGCCAGTAAGGCAAAGACTCCACAAGACTTTCGAAGCTGTCGTATGGTCTTTGAAATGAAGACATAGGCAGCTGACCCTTAGCAGTTGTGAGGTGCGGCCTCCCTGGATAAGGTTTTTTTCCCAATACAACACAGATGCTGAATCAGATTGAGGTCTAAGGAATTTGGAGACCAGGTCAACACCTTGAACTCTTCGTCATGTTCCTCAAACTATTACTGAAACCATACACCGTTCACCAGGTTTCTTTCTTTGGACCACTTTAGGTAGGTATTAACAACTGCATACCGGGAACACCCTATATTTCATTTTAGAGATGATCTGACCCCTTTATCTAGACATCACAATTTGGCCCTTGTGAATGTTGCTCAGATCCTTCAAGAAATGACTGCTCACTTTCTGCATTACATATCCCACTCTGAGAACGTTGCCATTGTAGCAAGATAATGAATGTTATGGCTGATCGGTGTACGGGGTAATGATGACATTTAGAGACTTTTAGTTATGAAGTAACATGGATTGGAAATGGAAAGCAAAATCATTTTGATGTTCAAGAATGGACACGATGGCTCGAATTCATCAGTTTTGTCTATCCTTGATCTGCCTTTTTGTAAGGCTGTCTGTCTTCTTTTTTGAGCATAACTATTATTCTGCTGCACATCACTTAATAAATCTGTTTTATTCTCTGGTTAGATGCTGTGCACCAGTAATATGTCCAACATGCACCACAACTTTGTATAATTGTATGAACTGTTTAAACTATTTTCAATATGGTCTACCAACAATTTAGGAACAAAGTGAGTTTTCAATGGATGATAAATATGTCTTAAACTTAGACACTATGCCACCCCCCCCCCCCCCTTCAGACAGTTATTTCTTCCGAAAAAAGTATTCTAAGCATGTCTTACACATCTTGTGCCAGAATTTTGGTTCAAATACTGTTTTCTAAATCCTTTCTAATGTAAAGGATCTAATGATCTAATGGAACTTTAAAGTGCTTTTAGTTACTGTTCTCTATGACCGCTTTGTACAGAGATTATCTTCTGAAGAGGATTCCCACCCCATTAATCAGATAGTCTCTGTAGGTCCCTCACCTGGAACCCTCAGTGATCAACAGTTATCACAGGAACAGTGTATATTTACATGTAATAAGTTAATCACCTGTCTTATAGAGTGGAATTTGCTCTTACTTAGCGGTTCCCTGCTCTGGCTGAGAGCCTGATCCTGAGCTAGGACCCCACCATGAAGTCCAAATGCCCTAATAGGTGTTATGGTTCGGCTAGCTGGATGTGGATCCTCTGTGTCAGCGAGGGATTGGCGTGGACCATGTCGGTGGACCGGTTCTAGGTTGCTACTGGTTTTCACCAGAGCCCGTCGCAAAGCGGGATGGTCTTGCTGCGGCGGTAGCAACCAGGTCGTATCCACCGGCAACGGCTCAACCTCGCTGACTGCTGAGAAGGCGTAGGACAGAAGGACTAGACAGAGGCACGGTCAGACGTAGCAGAAGGTCGGGGAAGGCGGTAAGGTTCGTAGTCAATGGCGATAGCAGAAGATCTGGAACACAGGCTTTGGACAACACTAAATGCTTTCTCTGGCAGTCAGCGAGGTTGAGCCGTTGCCGGTGGATACGACCTGGTTGCTACCGCCGCAGCAAGACCATCCCGCTTTGCGGCAGGCTCTGGTGAAAACCAGTAGCAACCTAGAACCGGTCCACCGACACGGTCCACGCCAATCCCTCGCTGACACAGAGGATCCACATCCAGCTAGCCGAATCATAACAGTAGATCCGGCCAGGAAGTGCAGGGGGAAGTGAGGTTAAATAGACAGGGAGCAGGTGGAGGCTAATAGACTGATTGGGCCAGGCACCAATCATTGGTGCACTGGCCCTTTAAATCTCAGAGAGCTGGCGCGCGCGCGCAACATAGAGAGCGGAGCCGCGCGCGCCAGAACGTGACAGCCGGGGACCGGGAGGGGTAAGTGGCTTGGGATATGATTCGCGAGCGGGCGCGTCCCGCTAATCGAATCGCATCCCCATCGTGAATGTCAGTGCAGCACTCCCGGTCAGCGGGTCTGACCGGGGCGCTGCAGAGAGCAGAACGCCGCGTGCCCTCCCGGGAGAAGCAGGGACCTGGAGCGCTCGGCGTAACAATAGGACATGTGGACAGGGATTTTATTAATCAGAAAACTAATTTAACATTAAACATTTGTTTTTGTTTTTTGTTTTATGTATTTAAAACTTTTTTGTGTATGTATGTGTTTTTATTTATTTTTTATAAAAATAGGCAAAACCATGCATCCACTTGTCAATGTTCGATGTGTAGTAAAGACATTTTATATATAAGGCTCATCTGCAATATCAGATGGAGCCCATACACAAGAATGGTGCTATTTCTAGGATCCCTAATGATCTCAGACTCGCTTCATCAGTTATAGGGGTTGTTTGGCTCTTAGTATACATCAATATAGGTTCCAGCGGGTCCAGATAAAGTGCGCCAATCTTGCTGATCAGCACTTATTTAATGAGTTTTATAACAGCTCAGATACATGTAGGTGAAGGCACATGAGCAATCCATTTACCCAGATCACTTGTGCAACCCTTTAATTTTATCCTTGTCAGTCGTGCAGACACCATTTAAACAGGGTGACATGCGGCTGACTATAGCAATGTAATCGGCCAAAAAATAAACTTTTCTCCTTCATCGGCTAGTTGCTTATCTTTACAAGGTCAGTTATAAGGAACGACTTTTCGTAGGAATGCCCGTTCCTGATAAATTTGTAATTGGTTGATAATTGTCCCTTAATGGTATATTCACACGTACAGTATTCTGCGCAGATTTGATGCGCAGGATTTGAAGCTGTATTCAGTCATTTAGTTTACTTTAGAATCTGCAGCATGAAATCCTGCGCATCAAATCTGCACAGAATACTGTACGTGTGAATAGACCCTAAAGCTGTGTCCACACTTTCAGGTTTCTAATTGCAATTATTGAATACAAAGCCAGAAATGAATCTGAAAAGAAGATAAATATCAGTCTTTCCTTTCTAACTGTCCTCCATTCATGATCTGTTTCTGGCTTTGAACTCACTAACTGCTCATAAAAACCTGATAGTGTGAACACATCCTAAGTCTTTTACTGACAAAAGATTTTTTATTGAGATTTTGAAATAATATGCAAGGTTTTTTATTCAAATAAATCTCTTTTGGTTGTTTTACTGTTTTTGATCATGTTACCAGGTGAAGTAAAGAAAGGAATAGTGTCTGGTTTTCACAGCTGGATCCGCTTCTACCTCTTAGAAAAGAAAGAACTGCTGGATTATTACAGTCATAACTATGACGGGCCGGTATGTTTGATGACTACAACTAAAGCTCACATATGGTCTAGGAAAGAGTATACTAAAGTAATGTAGTGTTAGAAACACAAGACAAAAGACACAGATCATTCATCCAGGGAGGGCATGTAATGGGTATGTGGTCTGACACTGTAAACAACCCGCCAGTAAGATCTATTATTTTATCAAGAATCTGTCTTGTTTGCTTAGACAGCTCTGAAACATCTTACCCTTTGCGTCTAGTCCACATGTGCTAGTCTCCTGTTCATAGGTCACATGGAAAACCTGCAGCCTTTTCTACTATACATAATGACATTAAGTATGAGGAATTTGTAGCACTGCAAACAATTCCTGCATCCATAACAATGGCAGCCGAGCAAACAGGACAATTGAATTTAGTTGCAAACAGTGGAGACACAATTTAATTATGAACCGCCAGCGTCTTGCCTTGTTGACACTTCCGATATGGTTGTTTGGGAGGACAAATTAGGTTACGTTGACTATGTTCATTGTCAGAAGACACCATGCCTGGCCAGCTGCAGGGTGCTGAACTGGGGTCATCAAGGAACCCCCCACCCCCCTCCTCCTCCAACCCCTCCACACTCTCCCACCAGTCATTCATTCATTATATAATTAACCCATTTGATGGAAGAGGGATCAGGTTGGATTGAAAGTCTTCTAGTTTTTTACGGTAAAAGAAATTAGTTCTATGAAAATTGTGTGGTATTGGGTGTGAGATGCAGGGCAGATGGCATTAACGCCGTATATTCGTGATGCCAGGGCATGGTTTATCCTCAATACCACCTGAAGGTATACCGCTGGATCCTGGGCTAGGCACAGGGGCAATAATGAGTCCGACGCCAAGTTAAGGACAATGATAGCTTTACTGAGTGACAGATGGTACAGTCTATACAGTGTAGCCAGGCCCAAAGAGGTGACCAATGACTTCAGAGACCTTAACCCCTTAAGGACACATGACGTTCTCATACGTCTCCATTTCCGAGTCCTTAAGGACACATGACGTATGAGAACGTCATGTGTTTTACCGGCCCCCCGCAACCATCTGGAGCGGAGCCGGTGCCCGATGCCTGCTGAAATCGTTCAGCAGGCATCGGGGCATATGGCCCAGGGGGTCATTATGACCCCCCATGCCGGCGATGGCCGCAGATCGCTGGACAATTCAGTCCAGCGATCTGCGGCGGATTCCGGGTCAATCGGGTCTCCAGTGACCCGGTGACCCAGAATTACTGGCTGTTCGGGGCCGTCTCTGACTGCGGGTGTCACTCCCGCAACCCGCTCCGCCCCTCTTCCGGAGGACGTGAGCGGGTGCGGGACGTGCACCCCGGGTGCTGGGGACCCCGATCCCCGGCGCCCCTGTTGGGATCGGGGCCCCAGGAGCAGCGACGGCGGCGGCGACGACGAGGGACTGACCTGGTGCAGCGGGGAACGTTGGAGGTGAGTGACAGCCTCCTGCTGTTGCTTAGCAACAGCTTCCAGCATGCAAAAAGGGCATGCTGGGAGCTGTAGTTATGCAACAGCAGGAGGCAGACCACCACAACTCCCAGCATTCCCTTATGGGCATGCTGGGACTTGTAGTTTTGCAACAGCTGGAGGCACATTCTTTCTATGGAAAAGTGTACCTTCAGCTGTTGTGTAACTACAACTCCCAGCTTGCACAATCAGCTAAAGTGCATGCTGGGAGTTGTAGTGGTGCATCTGGTGGTTGCATAACTACAACTCCCAGCATGCCCGTTGGCTGCCGCACCTCAAACTTGCAGCCGGATACTTACTGTAATCCTCCGCCCATGTGAGTGTACCCTGTACATTCACATTGCGGGGGGGGGACATCCAGCTGTTGCAAAACTACAACTCCCAGCATGTACGGTCTATCAGTGCATGCTGGGAGTTGTAGTTTTGCAACAGCTGGAGGCACACTGGTTGTGAAACACCGAGTTTGGTAACAAACTCAGTGTTTTGCAACCATTGTGCCTTCAGCTGTTGCAAAAGCTACAACCCCCAGCATGTACGGACAGCGGAAGGGCATGCTGGGAGTTGTAGTTTTGCAACAGCTGAAGGCACACTGAGTTAAGTAGCAAACCAGTGTGTCTCCAGCTGTTGCATAACTACAATCTCCAGCATCCCCAGCCAAAGTAGTATGCCTCCAGCTGTTGCATAACTACAACACCCAGCATGCCCTTCTGCTGTCCGTACATGCTGGGGGTTGTAGCTTTTGAAACAGCTGAAGGCACAATGGTTGCAAAACACTGAGTTTGTTACCAAACTCGGTGTTTCACAACCAGTGTGCCTCCAGCTGTTGCAAAACTACAACTCCCAGCATGCACTGATAGACCGTACATGCTGGGAGTTGTAGTTTTGCAACAGCTGGATGTCCCCCCCCCCCCCAATGTGAATGTACAGGGTACACTCACATGGGCGGAGGATTACAGTAAGTATCCGGCTGCAAGTTTGAGGTGCGGCAAAATTTCTGCTGCAGCTCAAACTGCCAGCGAGAAACTACTGTGAACCCCCGCCCGTGTGACTGTACCCTAAAAACACTACACTAACACAAAATAGAAAGTAAAAAACACTACATATACTCATACCCCTATACAACCCCCCTCCCCAATAAAAATGAAAAACGTCTGGTACGCCACTGTTTCCAAAACGGAGCCTCCAGCTGTTGCAAAACAACTACTCCCAGTATTGCCAGATAGCCATTGACTGTCCAGGCATGCTGGGAGTTTTACAACAGCTGGAGGCACCCTGTTTGGGAATCACTGGCGTAGAATACCCCTATGTCCACCCCTATGCAAGTCCCTAATTTAGGCCTCAAATGCGCATGGCGCTCTCACTTTGGAGCCCTGTCGTATTTCAAGGCAACAGTTTAGGGTCACATATGGGGTATCGCCGTACTCGGGAGAAATTGCCTAACAAATTTTGGGGGGTATTTTCTGCTATTACCCTTTTAAAAAATTTAAAATTTTTGGGAAAACAAGCATTTTAGGTAAAAAAATTATATATTTTTTTACATATGCAAAAGTCGTGAAACACCTGTAGGGTATTAAGGTTCAAATTACCCCTTGTTACGTTCCCCGAAGGGTCTAGTTTCCAAAATGTTATGCCATGTGTTTTTTTTTTTGCTGTTCTGGCACCATAGGGGCTTCCTAAATGCGGCATGCCCCCAGAGCAAAATTCGCTTTCAAAAAGCCAAATGTGACTCCTTCTCTTCTGAGACCTGTAGTGCGCCAGCAGAGCACTTTTCACCCCCATATGGGGTGTTTTCTGAATCGGGAGAAATTGGGCTTCAAATTTTGGGGGGTATTTTCCGCTATTACCCTTTTTAAAAATGTAAACATTTTGTGAAAACAAGCATTTTAAGTAAAAAAATTTTTTTTTTTTTACATATGCAAAAGTCGTGAATCACCTGTAGGGTATTAAGGTTCACTTTACCCCTTGTTACGTTCCCTGAGGGGTCTAGTTTCCAAAATGGTATGCCATGTGTTTTTTTTTTGCTGTCCTGGCACCATAGGGGCTTCCTAAATGCGGCATGCCCCCCAAAAACCATTTGTCGCTCCTTCCCTTCTGAGCCCTCTACTGCGCCCGCCGAACAATTAACATAGACATATGAGGTATGTGCTTACTTGAAAGAAATTGGGTTTCAAATACAAGTAAAAATTTTCTCCTTTTTACCCCTTGCAAAAATTCAAAAATTGGGTCTACGAGAACATGCGAGTGTAAAAAATGAAGATTGTGAATTTTCTCCTTCACTTTGCTGCTATTCCTGTGAAACACCTAAAGGGTTAATACACTTACTGAATGTTTTTTTGAATACTTTAGGGGGTGTAGTTTTTATAATGGGGTCTTTTATGGGGTATTTCTAATATGAAGACCCTTCAAATCCACTTCAAAACTGAACTGGTCCCTGAAAAATAGTGAGTTTGAAAATTTTGTGAAAAATTTCAAAATTGCTGCTGAACTTTGAAGCCCTATGGTGTCTTCCAAAAGTAAAAACTCATAAATTTTATGATGAAAACATAAAGTAGACATATTTTTTATGTGAACCCAAAAAAAATATATTTTGAATATCCATTTTCCTTACAAGCAGAGAGCTTCAAAGTTAGAAAAATGCAAAATTTTCATTTTTTTCATAAAATTTTGGGATTTTTCACCAAGAAAGGATGCAAGTTACCATAAAATTTTACCACTAAGTTAAAGTAGAATATGTCACGAAAAAAGAATCTCGAAATCAGAATGATAACTAAAAGCATTCCAGAGTTATTAATGCTTAAAGTGACAGTGGTCAGAATTGCAAAAAACGCTCCGGTCCTTAAGGTATAAAATGGCCTGGTCCTCAAGGGGTTAAGAGGGCTTGCTGGGACTTGCAGTAGAATGAGGCAATTTAGTGCAGGCCACGCTGACTGACAACAGATGACTTGACTAACTTGTGACTGACAATGCTGTGACTGTGGTTTGCTTGTAGCTTGCGGCTGCAGACTTGACTTGATGCCTCCTATGACTCCAGACACACTTCTAGACTCGACTGCATTGGACCTCAGCTTAGCAGAAAGAGCAGAGCTCTAAGAGAGAGAAGAGACTCCTCCAAGGGCTTTTATAGGGGAGACTCTGGTGGGGTCCCATTGGTCACCCTTAGGTCACCTTGTCACTGATACCTCCTGGGTAACAATCACATGATAACTCAAATGACAACTGAAGATCACATGGGAACATTTCTTAAAGTTATAACACTTCTTTACACACTTTACAGCATAATAAAGGGCAAAACATATGTACATGAGGGGACGGGTGTAAGGGGGCCCAGGGAACACTGCAGGAAGGCTGCCGGAAACAACTCCCGTATTGGGCCACCACAATTGTCACAATGTAAAATGGAATTTTTTGTAATCTTGACAGTGGACAAGCTACCCTGATGTGTTGGGGAAACAGTTTCATTGGGACGGTTTCCATAAAGAAGTTGGCACCCAGTTGATTGGCTCCAGTCCTGAGTTTGATTTTGCCCTTTACACCCTGTGCTTCATCAGTCGTCCTGGTAAAAAGTAAGTCATGTGTTACATGTTCTAAATTCCAGCAATAAGACCTCAAGCACATGGCAACTCTTCAAATGGTGACACACTCATTCAGATACTGTATTACCAAGCTATTCTCCCCTAGAACCTTTGCTGCAAGAAAAAGTCTACAGAGGCTTATTGAGTTAATTGGTATGAGTAAGGCCAGCACCTGGCCGAAACGCGTTACATCCAGTGTGCATGAGACCTTAGGCTGTATGTGGTTTTAGATCTGTTCTATTATTTGTAGTGTGGTGTAGATGTGACATTTTGATGCAGTTTTTCTCTACTGACCTTATAGGCAAATAAACAAAATTAATATAAAAGCACCTGAACTGCAGTAACGTGTCCGTTTCCATATAACCATTTTGTGGTACTGTTTATTTAAATACAGTGCAAAACCACTCCCAAAAAAGAATTTATGTCAAACCAGATTTTGCTATAGTTTTCTGTTAATGAGAGCTGAGACACATGGCGTGTTATTAGGAATGCTGTCTAAACCCTGAGTCATTGAGGTGATCCCTAGCGACATCTTCCTGCCCCAACAGCCTTGATTGATCGACATCTCCCTGATTGGGTATAGGCATAGATCTATGAGAGGCTGGTGGATCTGCTGGTTTAGGCAGCATGAAAGTGATGACAGGTTCCCTTTAAAGGGGTACTCCGCCCCTAGACATTTTATCCCCTATCCGGCGCTTAGAGTGTCGGGTGCTGCTCTGGAGGCTCGTGACATCATGGTCACGCCCCACTTATGGTGTCACGGCCATGCCCCCTCAATGCAAGTCTATGGGAGGGGGCGTGATGGCCATCATGCCCCCTCCCATAAACTTGCATTGAGGGGGCATGGCCGTGACATCATGAGCAGGGCGTTACCGTGTAGTCATGAGCCTCCGCCCCGCATCGCCAGTCATCTGGCATGGGGCG
Organism: Hyla sarda; assembly: GCF_029499605.1. Lineage (NCBI taxonomy): Eukaryota > Metazoa > Chordata > Amphibia > Anura > Hylidae > Hyla > Hyla sarda. The sequence goes on along the minus strand of NC_079190.1, from coordinate 105,057,430 downwards.
AAGTTCTCTCTGTGCACCTGATGTCTGGGGTGCCGCAGCTTAGATCACGGGGGGGTCACCAGCAGCGGAACCCCCGCGATCAAACATCTTATCCCCTATCCTTTGGATAGGGAATAAGATGTCTAGGGGTGGAGTATCTCTTTAAGGTGCCCACATGTAATCTAACAAATAATGTTATGCTTTATGCACAGAGCTATGTGTAAACATTTATGTACCACAGAACAGTTCTGTATATATTAAATATTTATTACACTCTATGTATGTGTGCATGAGGTCTTAAAGTTGAAATATTATAATATAATATATAACACAATATACCATTACGCATAAAAAATGAAACTGCTAACCTATCTTCATCTCACCTGCAGATGCACTGTCAGCATGGGAGGGCATGAAATATCAATACAAACTTATGAATGGACAAAGACCTCCTATGGCAAGAACAAGAAGCACATTGCTACATGCTATCCTACATTTTAGGACAATCTTACAGATTCTCCAATCTTATGATCAAGATTTTACAAATGGTATTCTCATGGTTAACAATCTTTTTTATTACACAACAATGTAGAAAAACATCTACATACCTTGAGGAACACTCTTTGTAAAACCTGTACATTGATTTACCCCTAGTGGAGAACCATAGGATGGAATGCATGGCTCAGGGATAGGGCAAAAAGAGAAGAACTGTACCAGACCCTCAGCACTAGGCCTAAGTCATTGGAACAGTTTTATCAGACCTGTTTCTTTAAGATAAAAGTTGGAAAGATTAGAAAATAGAATAATAGTTTTTTGAAGTTATAAATTGTTAGGTGTATGGTAAATTTTAAAGTCTTTGTAAGGAATTTTATAAAGCAGATGCATGAAATAAATCTGTTTTTATAATGGAGGATCTAATTGGGGAGGGAGGGGGATTTAGGGTTAAGCCTTAGCCTGCAGAGCTTATACACATGTACATATGTATTTCAGCGGGGAAGCTCAGAAAACATAAAACCTTAACATTCTATGGAGCCATATTAAGACATAGAAACATAGAATGTGTCGGCAGATAAGAACCATTTGGCCCATCTAGTCTGCCCAATAATCTGAATCCTATCAATAGTCCATGGCCCTATCTTATATGAAGGATAGCCTTATGCTTATCCCATGCATGTTTACACTCCTTCACTGTATTTGCAGCAAGCACTTCTGCAGGAAGGCTATTCCATGCATCCACTACTCTCTCAGTAAAGTAATACTTCCTGATGTAACTTTTAAATCTTTGTCCCTCTAATTTAAAACTATGTCCTCTTGTGGTAGTTTTTCTTTGAAATATACTCTCCTCCTTATCCTGTAATCCATGTACTAGTTTAGTAGCTCTTCTCTGAACTCTCTCTAGAGTATCTCACCAGTGTTCTGTACAGCGGCATGAGCACTTCCCTATGACAACCGTAGATATATATATATGAAGCCCTATGTATACCCTTGTATGCTTCTGATGCATACCAAAGTTTACCAAGTTTCCATACTCCATTAAATGGCATTTTATTAAAATGTTCCTTCTAGGGGAGAGAATCTCCATAATACCATGCTCCAAGGAATATTTTCTGGTAGTACATCCCTGTGTAAATAACATTGTGAGTAGAGTTGAGCGAACTTACAGTAAATTTGATTTATCACAAACTTCTCGGCTTGGCAGTTGATGACTTATCCTGTATAAATTAGTTCAGCTTTCAGGTGCTTCCGTGGGCTGGAAAAGGTGGATACAGTCCTAGGAGACTCTTTCCTAGGACTGTATCCACCTTTTCCAGCCCATCGGAGCACCTGAAAGCTGAACAAATTTATGCAGGATAAGTCATCAACTGCCGAGCCGAGAAGTTTGTGACGAATCGAATTTACTGTAGGTTCGCTCATCTCTAATTGTGAGAATACTCAAGAAGGACATTAAAGGAGATATCCAGTGGTGAAAAACGTGTCCCCTATCCTAAGGATAGGGGATGAGTTTCAGATCGCGGGGGGTCCGACCGCTGGGGCCCCCCACGATCTCCTGTACGGGGCCCTGACAGCCCACAGCAAGGGGGCGTGTTGACCACTGCACGAAGCGGCGGCTGACATGCCCCCTCAATACTACTATATGGCAGAGCCGGAGCGCTGCCTTCTGCATTCTATGGCAGAGCCGGAGCGTTGCCTTCTGCATTCTATGGCAGAGCCGGAGCGTTGCCTTCTGCATTCTATGGCAGAGCCGGAGCGTTGCCTTCTGCATTCTATGGCAGAGCCGGAGCGTTGCCTTCTGCATTCTATGGCAGAGCCGGAGCGTTGCTTTTGCATTCTATGGCTCTGCCATAGAATTGTATTGAGGGGATGTGTAGGCCACAGCTTTGTGCGGTGGTCAACACGCGCTATCTGCCTAGCGAGCCGAGGCGCCGTACAGGAGATCGCGGGGGGGGGGGGGGGCACCAGCGTTCGGACCCTCCACGATCTGAAACCTATCCCCTATCCTTAGGATAGGGGGGTAGGTTTTTCACCACTGGACTACTCCTTTAAAGACTACTCATATTTATTAAAAAAATGAAAAACTATAGTCAGCTCAGGGTATAACTTAACAAAATAGAACATGCTCTGGTTACGTCCCCTGACGGTGCACTTTCCCACCTCTTCTGCTGACATTCTCCTGCAATGTCTCCTGAATGTCATCAGCAAAGAAATCATCAGAAGGAGTAACCAAAGGGATTAGGGCGGCATGGAGCGCCTGCACTGGACTCATAAGTATGCTTTATTTTGTTATTTCACACCCCTAGCTGGCTATAATTTTCTTATTCAAGTAAATCATAGAACCCCTTTAAATCATAGAACCCCTTTAAGGGGTACTTCACTGAAAACATCCTATCCCCTATCCCCCCCCCCCCCCCCCCCCGATCTCCGGGCCAGCAGTGGCGGCATCCGGAGCACAGAAGCTTGAAGTTTTCGCATTCCTGGTGTCACACCAGGCCCCCTGCATTCATGTCTATGGGAGGGGGTGTGACGGCTAGTACGTAGCAGTCACACCTCCTTCCATAAACATGAATGGAGGGGGCGTGGTGGCCGCGTTCGCCAGTCATCGGGCACGCAGCAGAGATCGTGGGGTTCCCCAGTGGCAGGACCCCCGTGATTAGACATCTTATTCCCATTCTTTGGATAGGGGATAAAATATTTTCAGCTGAGTAACACAAAGTATTTAGCTGGTTCTATGATAGTAAAAATCTGCTGCCATCTGCAGTAATGGATTGTTTAAAAGAAATCAATGTTTATCTTTGGAATATACTTTTGTATATATTATGGATATGGTTCTTTGTAGGAGGGTTATTCTACTTGCATAAAGGAAGGAGAACGTTAGAAACTGTTTTTTTATTGTAATTTGTTTAAACATAAAATAAATATAAGATTAAATACAAAAGAAACCACACTTTTATGAGCATTAATAAAAATATTAAACACAGTTTCTGCCTTTTTGTGTAAATTTGCTCCTGCACCATTTGAATAGTGCTTATGGATCACACCTAAAAGCATTCATGCACGCTAAAAAGTGTTACATGTGTAAGATGTTAACGTGATTCACAAAGGAAAAGTTCCAACATGGTAATCCACAGCTTCACTTATTTATTGATTTAAATTGGAAGCATACATGTCACTCAAAGACAGTATCTGACGTGTTTTGGCCCCATTTCAGGCCTTGATCTATAAGTAAAGATCATGAAGAATGAGGTGTGGCTTATCCTGTTCTGTGAATGCCTGATGAAGCCGTGCATATGCGGCAAAACGCGTTGCATTACGGAGGAATTAAAAAAGTTTTACTGCTTCTGATGTGGTTCCAGTCAACTACGCTCCAGTCCTACTATTCCTTGGGAAGTCTTTCTTGTTTTTGCACATTACCTGTGCAGGACAGCTGCAAACTAGATTATATTTGGCTCTGCATGCGATTAACTTAGTTGTGTATGTGGTTACACAACCAATTGTGGTGAGTGGCATCCACCATTTTCCGCACCACATTCCCTGTGTTACACTCTGTTTCCTTTTTTAGATTAAATGTTAGAAGTTAGAAGAGCTCTGTCGCTTAGTTCTGATGCTCACCCACCCATTGTAGGAGCCTTCAGTGTTGCACAAGGGTCATGAACACTGTTAAGCCTGTGAATATATATATATATATATATATATATATATATATTCACAGGCTTAACAGTGTTCATGACCCTTGTGCAACACTGAAGGCTCCTACAAAATAAGTGATTTAATATCTCATATCAGCATTACAACGTTTCAGCTCCTCCTGGAGCCTTTTTCAAGCATGATTGAAAAAGGCTCCAGGAGGAACTGAAACGTTGTAATGCTGACATGAGATATTAAATCACTTATTTTGTTGGAGTGCTGCGCCTGTATCTGGTTCTGGTTCTTATCTTGGATGGACTCTGATCAAGTCCTTTGGGACGCTGGCACCAATTTTTTGGTTGGACTGGATAAGTAGTGCTGCTTTATTTTGGGATTATATACATATATATATATATATATATATATATATATATATATATATATATACACAATCTCAAACTGTGATGCATTTGTGTGTTCTATTCCCCTTTTATTACAGTCAGCTGTATTGCTCTTTAGCAGTTTGTGTTATAGTAACTCATCTGTAGCTAGATTCACCTTACATAAAGAGCAAAGAATAAGTTTAACTTTAATAAAGTGGCCAAAATAACAGTGCTATACTGTGCTGCCATCACCACATGCTTAAAAAAAGCTAATGTACTGTTAAGTTATTTTAAAGACACTGAGGATTCATGTAATGGGGCAGCACAAGCAGCAGTCAATGAATTGAGAGTTTTGTCTCAAGGTTGTGGCAATGTTAGGTCATAATAAATAGAACACATAATTGTAATACTCTATTATGACCACTAGAGATCGCTACTTACACAAGAGTCCTATCGGAAATTGCAAATCTAAGTTCTAAGCACTGTGTAATATGTACATTGATACGATGGACATATAATGGCTACTTTTTGCAATATCTAGGAACAGACGTTTTTGTTCCCACTAATGAAATGGTCTCTGATCTTCATTACCAAATATATCGGCAACCCATAACATTTGTGGAGGATGTTTTTCTGGGGTGTAGGAGATAGAGAGTGTTATGATATGGCAATTGCTTAATGATGCAATTTAGTAAAATCTTCCACACAGACAACAGACAGACAACACTCGGCCCCAAGACCAAAAAAAGCAAGGGCCCCCTGTGAGGCTCCACCGCTGCGCTGGTCACACTTCTGCACCACCCCTATTCCACCATATATATATATATATATATATATATATATATATATATATATATATATATATATATTTAAATATTTAAGAAACACTATAACGTAGGTAACATTTTTCCATGACCAATAATACCGGTATATAAGAAGTAAATATATACCACCACACAATAACTAGATAATACCAACATAATGTACTGAATAAAACCAATATACAAGTGTTTACATACAGTGCCATACAGCGCGAGATACCAGCTGTACAGAGATCTGTATACCATATAAGTGATTATATACAGGACCATATAGCGGTATATACCAGCTGTACACAGGATCTGTATAGTATATAAGTGATTACACTTACATCTAGTTACTCAAAATTACCTCTATTCTGATCAGTGGCGTCCTCTTTCCTTTCTTCTCTGTCCGGATCAGACCACCATGTGGATCTCTTACCATCTTCAGGACAAACATATTAGACTCTGCCTTTTTCCATTGCCCTCCCCTCCTCTACAAAATCTTCCCATCTATAGGCCCACAAACTGTAATAATGCCCTCCTTGGTGTCCTGCACAGTAAAAGGGCAAGTAGGTAGGTAGCCAGGTAACTAGGGAGATTGATCAGGAAGCCAGCTATGTAGGTAAGTGATTAGCCAGGTAGGAAGGTTGGTAGTCAGGCATGTAGGTAGGTGGCTAGATAGGTAGTTAGGCAGCCACGTAAGAAGGCCAGGTATGAACGTAGTTAAATAAATGTTGAGCGGCATAGGCTATATGCGAATTTGCGATATTTTGCAAATATATGGACCAATATTCGTCATATATTCGCTAAATTCGCATATTCGTAATATTCGCGTTTTTTTTCTGCATATGTGAACATTTGCATATGCGAAAATTAGCACATGCACAAATTAGCATATACAAAAATTAGCATAAGCTAAAATTCGCATATACGAAAATTTGCATATGGGAAAATTAGCATAAGCGAGAATTCACATATGTGAAAATTCGCACGCCAGTCTCACACAGTAGTAGTAGAGCCTTCTTTACACCACACAAGCTGGAAGCAGAGAGGGGTGATCACTGTGATGTGTACTGTGATAAAAAAAACGAATATTTGTAATTGCGAATATTCGCGAGCAACACTAGTAGTCATTACCCCTGTAGGTAAATCCCCCAGATAGCTGTCCCCTATTTTAAAACCTTCTATGTAGTAGGGAACAGCTCACACGGTGGGGGTCGGCAATGACAATATTCCAAAAGGATTTTTTTAAAGTAATTTTCAGCACACAGCACAGTGCAAACAATACAACAAAACCTAAGCCTGTCCGGCTCTAACTAAACATCAGGATACCTCACTATTCTACTGTGGGCCTAACGTCTGGCACCAAGCAAACTCACAAAAGTGTCCATACAGGTTCAGACCTGGTAGGTTTTAGCTGCAGTCCTGTTTGTGGCTGTTTTCTCCTCTGTCTCTCCAGCAAATCAGCAGCCACCCAACCTCACCTGAGAACACCTTGAAATAGGGAAACCCATAGTGGACTGGAGCACTACAACATCCAACCTGTCCTCCAGTCCAGGAAATCCAGCCCATGAAACTTAACAAGAGAGCCGTAGCAGACTATGCTCTGCTAAAGCAGCATATATCCTTCTGGATTTCCTTTATCGTGTCTGGCTGATAAAACCAGGTGAAATATACACCCCATTCACCACTTTCCCGTACACTTTACCACAGTAGGTAGTAGTTGGCTCCCCTATCAGTTTAGTAGTTTGTCCCCGTGTTAGCTAGGCAGGAATATAGTAGATATATTCCCCCACATTAGGTATAAGCATGAGAGTGCCCCCACAGGTATGGGCAGCAGAGTTCCCCCACATTGGGTATAGATAGCAGAGTCCCCCCACATTAGGTATAGGCAGCAGAGTTCCCCCAAATTAGGTATAGGCAGTAGTTCCCCTACATTAGGTGTAGGCAGAAGTACCCCACATTATGTATAGGCACCAGTTTCCCCGTATAAGGTATAGGCAGCAGTTCCCCTACATTAGGTATAGGCAGCAGAGATACCCCACATTAGGTAGGCAGCAGACATTAGGTAGGCATCCATGTGCCCTCCCTACCCCCTAATCCCCCTACCCCCCTGGATCAACCGCTGCCTCTACTACCAGCACCAACACCCCCCCCCCCTCTTTCCCTCCACAGGATGAAAAAAAAATTCTCACTTGATTATGTCCCACGCAGCGATCTCCTCTGGGGCACAGCAGGGGACCATGTCTTCCATCCTCCACAGTGCAGGCACCGATGAGTGACATTACCGTAGGTCATGTCTCCGCTTAGCGTAAGTTACAAATGCGTTTCACACAGAGAAGAGGCTTTCGGATTTGGGACGAGTGTCCTGGATCCCCAGAAGCTGCAGCGGCAGCGTGGCCTTTATCAGGACGGGCCCACGGACCACATCTGAACGGACCGGCCGGTCAGTCCGCCCCTGCCTATTAAACATTTCCTGCATAGAATTTTCATTCTTCACATATTTCTATTTCACCAAACTGTTACAAAGCCATCTCTGGGGTGATGGAACTTCTTAAAGATGCATCCAGGACGTCCCCCCAAAAAAACAAGACAATCATTAAAAGAACTGAAAGATCCAGTATTCTTAGACAGGTTAGCTTCCATGATTTCACTTTCAGAAGGAGATCTAAAACAAAGTAGAAGATCTGAAACTAATTTTGCCTTCAAAGTTACCCCAAGCTTTGTTACTTATTTACAATCTGCTGTTTGCTGCCTCTTGTTAGCGGAATTCCATTACTATCACAGAAAGACCAAGATGGAACACATGGAGTGAGGACAGGGCTTAGTAAGTGGTAAGTGGAGAAAGCCTGAGTGCCCACATGCTGTTCCTGTGTGCCTCCTCTGGAAAACCCATGCTGTGCTGAAGGGGATCCAAACTGTGCTATAAAGGTAAATCAAGGCTTTCCACTTATCTCTTAACACCCTTAAATCGGTACTCAAAATGTGGAAAACACATTTTTTTTAAATCAACTGGTGCCAGAAAGTTACAACAGATTTGTAAATAACTTCTATTTAAAAATCCTAATCCTTCTAGTACTTATCAGCTGCCGTATACTATAGAGGAAGTTGAGTTGTTCTTTTCTGTCTGACCACAGTGCTCTCTGCTGACACCTCTGTCCATGTCAGGAACTCACCAGAGTACAAGAAAATCCCTATCAAACCTCTCCTGCTCTGGACAGTTCCTGACATAGACAGAGGTGTCAGCAGAGAGCACTGTGGTCGGAATGAAAAGAACTTGAGATAGAAATACAACTTCCTGTGGAGCATACAGCAGCTGATAAGTACTGGAAGGGTTAAGATTTTTAAATAGAAGTAATTTACATATCTGTATAACTTTCTGGCACCAGTTTTTTTTTTTTTTTTTTTAAAGTTCTTAATGATCTTAATAAGAGGGCCTATAGACAGGGCTATCTACCACAACTACCCAAAACAATAATAGCATACTCTTGCAGGTGTTAGGCTGGGTCCACACTACGTTTTGTCCCATACGGGAGCGCACACGGCAGGAGGGAGCTAAAACCTCGCGCTCCCGTATGTGACCGTATGCGCTCCCGTATGTCATTCACTTCAATGAGCCGACCGGAGTGAAACGTTCGGTCCGGTCGGCTCATTTTTGAGCCGTATGCGCTTTTACAACCGGACCTAAAACCGTGGTTGACCACGGTTTTAGGTCCGGTAGTAAAAGCGCATACGGCGCAAAAATGAGCCGACCGGACCGAACGTTTCACTCCGGTCGGCTCATTGAAGTGAATGACATACGGGAGCGCATACGGTCACATACGGGAGCGCGAGGTTTTAGCTCCCTCCTGCCGTATGCGCTCCCGTATGGGACAAAACGTAGTGTGGACCCAGCCTAACTCATGACTTATTGATTCAGTGGTTCATATAGTTCTTTTATTTCATGACCTGTTTTTCATACTTTACAAAGTAGAATCCTTCAAAAGACAAAGAACATGATATGCAGAGATGAGATCTTCACATAGATCAGAACCCTGCCCAACCCAGGACATCCCAACCCCAGACCTGACAATGTATACGCAGGGGACAGTACCCCCTTAAAGGGGTACTCCGCCCCTGGCATCTTATCCCCTATCTAAAGGATAGGGGATAAGATGTTAGATCGCCGCGGTCCCTACTGCGGCACCCCGCCATCATTACTGCACAGAGCAAGTTCGCTCTGTGTGTAATGACGGGCGATACAGGGGCCGGAGCAGCGTGACGTCATGGCTCCGCCCCTCATGACATCACGGCCCGTCCCCTTAATGCAAGTCTATGGCAGGGGGCGGGACGACTGCCACGCCCCCTCCCATAGACTTGTATTGACGGGGGCCGGACGTGACATCACGAGGGGTGGAGCTGTGATGTAACGATGCTTCGGCCCCTGTATTGCCCGTCATTACATGCAGCGCGATCTCGCTCCGCGCAGTAATGATAGCGGGGTGCTGCAGCAGCGATCCCCGGGGTCCCCAGCAGCGGGACCCAGGCGATCTGACATCTTATCCACTATCCTTTGGATAGGGGATAAGATGTCTAGGGGCGGAGTACCCCTTTAATCGTGTGTGACATTTGAAAGCAGAGTGAGGTTTAAAGGGGTACTCCGGTGCTAAGACATCTCATCCCCTATCCAAAGGATAGGAGACAAGATGCCTGATCGCGGGGGTCCCGCCGCTCGCTACGTGCAAGATCACGGGGGTCCCCAGAGTCAGGACCCCCGCGATCAGGCATCTTATCCACTATCCTTTGGATAGGGGATAAGATGTCTTAGCGCCGGAGTACCCCTTTAAAATGGTACGATTTTAATAAACATTTTATACCATACTATACTGGATTGCTCTTGCTGGCAGCGCCCTGTAATCCTCCTGGAGGTTGTGTTGTAAGGAGTCTATTGTGCACGCTTGGTTCATGTGGAGGAAGAAGCAGCCGCCCGGTATTTTCACAACCCATTCAGGTGAGTTGGTCCTTGGCTCACCTGTTATTAGCTTTCTTGCCCAGAAGCTTTTCACACAAGGGAGCACTTTTTTGCTTTTCTTTCTTCATACAAAGAATATCTTATAGTTTACAAGAAAGACATGAAACTGCATATTCTGTTTAGTCCCATTGGTACAACAGTGTCTAAAGCTGTTATCCAATAGCATTCTTTCTGTAAAAGACATTTGTTGAGATTCTCATTAGCTTCCATAAATAATTCCTTTGGGATTAACCATTTAAGTTCACTATCTGCATATTCTTTCTCTCTAAAGTGTCTAGCAATGGTGATTTCACCAAAGAGAGACTCTTGTCCCTGTACAGACGGTAACAATTTTCTGATCTGACTTATGCTTTGTAAGTCTAGTTCTTATGCTTCTTGCTGTCTCACCTACATAAGCCTGGTCAGTGGTCACATGGGCACTTTAACATGTACAAAATGTTTTTGCTAGAGCAAGTATGAATTTGTCTCTTTGTATCTATCAGAGAGCAGAGCACCACCTTGGCTATCTCATTCATGAGTGATATTATTGATCTGACTGGACTTAAATCTGTTCGTCTAAATCTACATGTAGAGCATCCCACTGTTTATGTCATCTTTTTGGAGAAATTATAATAATACTTTTTTTTAGAAGCGATTGTTGCCACCAAAGTCACCTCTTTCCTTTACAGTCAATTATTGAGGGTTGAACAAATTGTGAGCGATGCAACGACTGACAAAAGGTTCAGGGGTTTAAATGTATCACCCCTGTGCCACTTTGCCCAAGCTTGCCAAGTGGGTGGAGCTTTCTATAAATTAGTTGTGGCATTACGCTAAGGAGTGTGGCCTCCCACATGTGCCAAATTTACTTCAATTTACACCTACAAACAGGTGTAAATTGTAGCAGAAACCAACACCAGCTCGGAGCTCATGTACATTTCAGTGAGACCCCAAGGGAAGCCTTAGATTCATAGCGATTTAGGTAGAGGTACTACTGTATGTGACTGAGGTATACATTACTTATGTGTACATGACTATGTGTACATTTATTGTGTACACAACTATGTGTACTTTAGTGTACTATGCATACTATTTTATACATGTACAAGATGCTGGTAAAGGGGTGACATGTGCTCCTCCCAACCGTATCAGGACAAACCCCTGTAAGGAGATAACCAGGCATCAGAAACAACTGTACACATTGAGTTTTAGTGTACAATAACTTTATAAATTTAATTTGACATTGATAACACAATATAGGACCAACACATTAGGACCACAACAACTCAGTGTACGTCCATAACCATTTTTACTGAACCAAAATATATTACTTTAGATATTAACACAAGAGTTCATGTACTGCTCAATAGTCCATGTACATAAGGAGTCCATGGTTCAGTCAACTCAGGGTCCCCATCCTGAGAAGACTGGTATGCAGCTTAATAGAATCTCCTACCTCAAGGAATCTCTCAGCTGAAGCCGGGCACATGACTTACTAGGGTTGGTTGCAAACACAACAACTATTCTTGACAAAGTCTTGTAAGGCACAACTCTTGAACCGTTGCGGAACCTGAAACAACAAAGGGTGCTACTGCACCACAGTCAGTCTTGCGACCAAGTCTGGTATTTTACTATACACAGGTTAAACAACCTTCTTTCTTTCCCTCTCGCGAGACTGGGCCCCTTGCATGGGGTCAACATGGGTATCCCAGGATACATGGGACAGGCTGGAATTGGTGATGGTGGGGCTGACAGTAACCATCACCTGCACTGCAGTGGCTTGTGCCACATAGGGATTACTAGTTGGTGCCTGCTTTCTAGGCCAAACCTCCACCACTGAGTAGGCCCAGGCACTTTTGTGGGTACCCGCTGGTTAGACCAAACCTCCTTTACAGCTGGAGTAGGCCTGGGTACATGAGTTGGTGCCCGGTGGTAAGGCCAAACCTCCTCGCTCAAATGAGTAGGCCTGGGCACATCTGTACTGGAACGTTGACTTGAGTGACTTTGGTACTTGAGATCTATCGCTGGGGAATCAGGATACTCCTCCTGGATGACTGCTCCTTTAACACTTGGTGGGAGGAGACCAAAGGGATCTGCATCCCAATCTTCAGAGAGGAAATAGGTAAACGGGATTTGAGTAGGGTGTTCACGTCTGGTGACAGCAGCTGCCCATTCCCCTTGCAAGCTTTTTACTGGAGTGTAATCAACAATCTCCCCGCTCCTTAGAGAATGCTTTTTCTGGAGGGAGATAGTCTCTCTGTACAGCTCTCCTATTGACTAGGAGAATGCTTCCATGGTGACAGTCCATGATGGGGCCGAATCCCCGGACACGGTCAAATTTAACTACTGTAGCACATCGGCGCTCGAGGCAATCAGAGGATGTACAGGGCCTCTTATTGTTTTGTGTCCCATTGCAATAGTTGCCTTTCCTCAAAGGGCAACGGCTTTGGCCCATACCTCTGTAAATTTTGGGCCTGCAGTTCTTCCATGATGGCGGCAATCTCTATGTTTCTCTTAGCCCTTTCGGATTGGGCCGGGGGAACTGGGGGTAAGGGCTTCCCGGGCAAGGGAAGTAGGTGCTCCCGCATATACTTGATGAGACTCGACTCGGCGGTGACTGTGGACGTGCTAAGGGCTGTGGTGACTGAGGGCATACTGTGGGCTCTGGGGCCTGGGGTACTGGCTCAGGGCTGGAAGAATAGGGAGTAGTAAAATCGGCCACAGCCAGGGTACTTACATCAGACTCCTCCGTCGGGATGATGCAGACGCTCCAATAACTTGTGGAACATCTTCGCCGCCGCGGCAATCATCCGATCCTCTTGCTCCATCTTGGGACTCCCGGTGCACTTGGATCGCGCTGCTCACTGCCAGCACTTCCTGTAGACTGAAGAGGTCGGGTTCCGCTTCACCTTTTATATCGGTCTCTGACAAGATGTCCGCCAGCCGGAAGGACATCATCAGCGGGGCCTGGGACAGGAAGTGACTCAGCAGTGCATCCTCTTCATCTGCCCCCCTGGCAACAAGGGTCAGACCTTTCAAGTTCCATTTTGGGCTGGAAACCACGACATTGTCTCCACGCCCGGGGGGCGGGATGCTGGCTTCGGCAGGAACCTTTGCCACGCTTTTCCAGCACATCTTTAACCCTTGCAGGTACAACAGACATTTTGGTGCGCAACATGACTTCTGTTCTAATCTTGCACATTGTAAATCCAACTTTTGCAGATTTCTTCACCACCGACAATACTGTAATTTTCACCTCGCCCACTACTTCTTCAGCGCCAGTGCAGAAACACATTTCAATGACACAGTCCTGTACACTTTGCTGATGCACACTTTTTCGCAACAGCATGCGATTTGGACTTAGACACAGTTCAAACTTGGGGGAAAGGACTTGCGGCAACTTGCACATGGCACACACCTGTATACTGTTAATGGGCGGCCTGACTTGATTTGACTGGGTGGCTGAGTGGTTAAGGCACACACCCGTATTCTGTTAGTGACACCAAGATTGTGGTGACCCATGGGTGTATGGAGGGACCACGGGTATAGTGGTGAGAGTGGTCAAATCAGATGGTATTAACCCCGGGGGCAAGATGTTGTTAACCCCTAGTGTTTGTGACACCAGTGTGGTTTTAGGGTTCCGGAACCAGTTATGGTCAAACAGAGGCTTTACTGAGTATAAGACAGATCGAATTATCTTCACAGCTAAGGCCAGATTTCCCAGAGAGGTGGCCAGGACCCAGAGGACCTCGCAGCTTGCTGGACCAATATACTTGTAATTAACTTAATTCGAGATTGGACTTGACTTGATTATATGCAGGACTTGGCTAGTTTCAGTGACAGCAGTCATAGACTTAAGACTTACTGGAATGACTGTAGCTTTTGGGGTCTTTCAGATGCTGATCACTTGCACTGAGATCTCTGGTGGTTGCTATGCTCAGTAGAAAGAGAGTGAATTATAATGGCTTCCCCTTTATATAACAGTGGGGGGCTGGACTAAAGCCCTCTGGGAGAACATGTGACAACAAATCATGTGACATAAAATCATAACATAAAATCATAACATAAAATGTGACAGACTTACACAGGTCCTTTGTACTATCTATACATCAAGATACTGTCTAGGCATTAAAGTGATATACACAACATTCTGAAAACAACAGGGGGAGACCGTGCAGGGGAGCCCCCAGGTCACTGAAGGTCTCAACCTAACAGGGCCTAAGGGTAGTGCAGGATCATGTCCGGTACTGGGACATTACATATGCAAATTAGGCTTTGAAGCCCACTGGGTGTTTACTGCGGCTGCTAGAACCAATGAAGATTCTGCCCATTTTCCAGTTAGCCACTCCCATCTCTGTTATGATCACCTCCCCCCCCCCCCCCCCCCTTTCCCCATTGACAGCCACTAGAGGCTGAATTTTGCTGGGCTCTAGCAGTTGAAGGGAACGCCCAGTTGGCTTCAAAAACTCATTTGCATATCTTTTTAAACTCAGCACTGGAGGGGTCAAATAACTTATCATATGTATGTACACATTCAGGGCCTTACTTTATACCCTAAAATCCTTCTATCAGATCTACTTTAATATGCCTCACCTGATCACCATCACTACACATTGAGACTGATTTCCTCTCCTAGTCCTAGTAACATTTTACTGAGGCTAAACATACAGAGAAGCAACTCAATTTCCAGAGTATTGGAGTGGATTCTCAAGGTACATCCTTTAAATTGAAACCTCATGGCTGGAATGTTTTTGTTCCTCCTTGTCCTTGTACAGATGTGTCCATCCTTAAAGGTGTTATCTGGGTATAAACAATGCACCATCAGGAACCAGGACATGGATGAGAGGACCAGGGACCTGGAGTGTTAATGCAGCAGCGGTGGGGGCTCAGGGTAGATGAGTATACCTTTTTTTCTTTATTTTTACACTACCCCCAGGGACATGTATAAAATGCCCTGGTCCCCTTAAACTCTAGAATAGGGACCCATGTCTGCTGTTATAATGGAGAGGTTGTTTTCCCATGAATACTGTGGCTCCATTCATTCTCTGTTAGATCTGCTGGAGATAGCAAAGTACAGTGTTCGCTATCTCTGTAGCCCACATAGATAGAAAGAGCAGAGACTCAGGTCCCGTGCTGGAGTTTGCAGACTCCCTGCGATCAGATTGGTATCCTCAAATAAAAAATCAATATGTCTTGCACCAATCAGTAAAACATGTATATGTTAACAGTATATCCTTTTTTGTGAACATTGGAGCATGTGAATGACATCTGTCAGTGGTATTGTCAAAGTTACAAGCTAAAATAAGTATATCCGAAACAAATAGTAAATGGAAGACTATGAGATGTTCTGTAGAGGGTATCTGTAAAGTCATGGGCAAGACTTAAATTTTAATTTTTTTTATCATCTCTTGGAATATAGAGGGCATCTGCCAGAGGCATCTTCCACAACCAATATAGAAACATATATGTTAAATATATACCGTATTTTTCGCCCTGTCGCCGCGTCCCCGTGATGTCCCCGACTCTCCGGACGTCTTCTTCCCCGGGATCCACACTCTCCGTTGCCGTCATCACGTCGCTACGCACACCGGGACGCCGTGCACGACAACGTGATGACGTCGAAGGAGAGCGCCGGCTAAGCAGGGGATCCCGGAACGGAGCAGACACCGAGGAGGCAGGTAAGGTCCTGTAAGCTGTTCGGGACGCCGCGATTTCACCGCAGAGGTCCCGAACAGCCCGACTGAGCAGCCGGGCTAGTGTCACTTTCCCTCCAAACGCGGCGGTCAGCTTTGATCGCCGCGTCTGAAGGGTTAATACAGGGCATCACCGCGATCAGTGATGTCCTGTATTAGCCGCGGGTCCCGGCCCGCAGAGACCGCTGCGATAGGTGTGTATTCGCCATATAAGACGCACCAACTTTTCCCCCACAGTTTTAGGGAAGAAAAAGTGCGTCTTATATGGCGAAAAATACGGTAAATGTCAGGAATGGAGAAAAATGAGAGAATGACACATTTGTATCCATTCTTATATCATAAAACTTTTATATTTAGTGAATAGAGTTACATCACTTCTTTAGCGGTGCTGATTTGTTTTTGTTAGATCCCATCTAAATTAGAATCCTATATAATGTTAGTGAATGTAACCAGCAGGGTCCCAGATATTCCATTTGTTATCCTGTTTCTCAAGTCTCATTGAAATCTAGCACTTCAGTGAATAAGCTGGTTCCCTATAGAACTCCTCCTTTTATTATCTAATTCAAGTCTCTAGTGGTGATCAGATCGTAAGCCAACAACCCCAGATCCCTCCTTTTGTTGGGAACACATAACTGGAAAGGTTAATGACAAGAACATAGCAATTGAGAAGTGGGAGGCAGGAGAAGGAGGGAGGGAGTGTGGAGATGATGCAGGGACGGTTGAAAAACCTAAAAGCTGACAGATGGGCCGCTTTCAATTTGCATTCCCCTGAGAAGCCTTTAGCAAAGCAATACCTTCTGATCAGACGAGGGGTTAGAGGCGGTGACAAAGCAACAGGGGCCACGCACAGGAGTTTCCACCAATAAGGACCCCAAGTGATAACATGCAATTACCTAATATCGTGTATAAGACAAATTATATGTCTTTATCAAGTGCGCACTCGTCTCACAAGTAAGATTTGCTAAAGTTTGCAACTTTTACATTTCCACTGTATAAGCTGTGCGTTTACTCGTGATGAAGTGAAATGTATATATACATATAAAACTATTTCCTAACGTGCATCCATTACGGGGATTAATAGGGACTAAATGGGAACAGAAACCCTGTGAAGGTGCAGACATCCTGTATTCAGTCTAAGGAGCGGCTGACATGCAAAAATGCAAAAATATGATTAATGAATATAAAAGTACAGGTTCACTTCATGGCTATCTATCTGCACATTAAAAAATGTAACATTTATTTATTCATTCATTCATTTTGTATTGCTGTGTTCAAAAACCTGTGGCTCTCCAGCAAAACTACCACTACAACTCCCATCATGTCAGGGCATGTTAGAGGGCCACGGGTAAAGGAACACTGATGTAGTGTATCCCAGTTACTTTAATGAAGTTTGCTAGATAGATTTTACTGTATTTCCTGATGTCATTGATGAACCAAAACAAGTGTACTTTCCCACTATGAAGACTTAACCTGCTTAATATTTTACAGAAAAAAGAACTTAAAGGGGTAATCCACTACTTTAAAACGTTTCCCCTATCTGCAGGATGTCCAGATCAGGGCCCCATATCTCACTGTGTATGGATTGCGGTGTCAGCACATGCTCCATTCACTGTCTATGGGAGGGCTGCAGATATACCAGTACATTGTGTTTTTCCAGCGTTCCCAATGCATGAAGCGTGTTCTGAGTAGCCCCATTCTGGAGATCATGGGGCATCTGGGATAAGACACTTATGCCCTAAAGTTTTAAAGTAATGAGGCACCCCTTTAAATATGTTACTCGTTTCCTAAATATTAGGTGGAGCTATATAACTTCATGTTACTTGTAAGTTTGTAATAATTCTGCAGAACTCCTTCTATAGTGGCCCTGTCAATGATAAGAGAAGTTTTATTTAAGAAATCCATAGTCTCATTTAAAGTGGAACCATAACATGATTCGTCTTTTCAGAAAATACCCTCGGGCCAACTCTCTAAACGTATGTGTATTCTCTATTCACTTGAGGCTTCAGGGTCACCATGGTTATGACAGGTCTGTTGACTTAAAATGGGTCCATCATTTATGTATGATTATTCTTAGTTCTCATGACCAGGGCTGGCTCTGCCTATAGACAAAATAGGCAACTGCCTAGAGCACACTCCTGAGAGGGGGGTGCTGCTCTGCCCGCTGCAAGAAAGTTAGCCAGCCAGGATTCCTAACCACCCCCTCACAGCCAGCACCACTTCCCTGGATGCAAACCAAATCCCCCCCTCCCCCCTTCATAATTAGCATAATACAGCCTGTCAGAGGAGCGCTGTTCCGAAGCATTCAGGACTTCTTCTCTCTGAGGCACACAGGCACGATCACCCAGGTCAGGTTTGTCCAGCATCCTGACAGCTCGAGTGCACCCACAAGAACCCCCCCCCCCCCCAGAACCATAATAATTAACATTCTTCAGTCTGTAAAAAGTGCAGCACCAATGCAAGCAGCACTGATCTATGTGGTCTATCCAGCATCCTGACAGCACATGCATCTCATAACAGCCGTCATTTCCACCCCCCCCCCCCACACACACACACACACACCTCAGTAATTAGTTGATTACATGTGGAGGGGGGGGTTTAACGTGTGTGACCCAAGTAGTAAGGTGATTATATGAGGAGGGGTTTTGTTACAGTGTGTCACCCCAGTAGTAAGGGGGAGTGTGTCAAAAGGTGGAGACAATGGGTGGGGTCAAGGGGGAGACAAAATTAGCTTTCGTCTAGGGTGGCAAAAATCCTTGCACCAGTGCTGCTAATGACAATGGGGGAGATTTATCAAAACCTGTGCAGAGGAAGAGTGGTGCAGTTGCCCATAGCAACCAATCAGATTGCTTCTTTCATTTTCCACGGGCCTCTAAAGAGGCCTGTGGAAAATGAAAGAAGCAATCTGATTGGTTGCTATGGGCAACTGCACCACTCTTCCTCTGCACAGGTTTTGATAAATCTCCCCAAATATGTGTAGTTGAACAGTCACAACTGTTTCTTAGTGTATCTGTTCTGCTATACTAAAGTGGCATTCTGGCGCATTCATTTTATACTTAAAAGAGCTCATGGTGGGAGCAAAAAGAACAAACATGTACTCACCTTCCACCAATACCCCACCACTTCCTATTCTCTATTTGACACATGGCCTCTTAGCCAATCAGGGCCATAGTGGTGACCCGCCTCAGCCAGTGATCTTCTGAATAGGAATCACCTTTGTGACAAGAAGCGCTCGGCAGTGGGACCAGCACCATTAGAACAGCATCAGCGGGGAAGAAAGGCAGCAGATGAAAGCATTTAAAAAAAAATAATAATAATGTAATGAATCCTCTGGAGTACCCCTTTAGGGTCTTTTCCCACGTACAGTATTCTGCACAGATTTGAATTCAATGTAAACTGAATAACTGAATACAGCTTCAAATCCTGCGCATCAAATCTTCGCATCAAATCTGCGCAGAATACTGTACGTGTGAATAGATCCCTAAACAGATAGACAGGGGAATAAAAGAACTGGAGTCTGAAAAAACTGGGTGACAACTTCAATGTCCAACTTGAAAACCTTGATTTACTGTTTAATTTATTTATTTATTTTATTTGAATTCATTTTAGTAACTCCAATTGTTTTAATATTCATTAAAGGGGTTATCAAGGAAAAACACTTTTTTTTTTTATAAATCAACTGGTTCCAGAAAGTTAAACAGATTTGTAAATTACTTCTATTAAAACATTTTAATCCTTTCAGTATTTATGAGCTGCTGAAGTTGAGTTGTTCTTTTCTGTCTAAGTGCTCTCTGATGACCCGTGTCTCGGGAACCACCCAAGTTGAGAAGCAAATCCCCATAGCCAACCTCTTCTGCTCTGTGCAGTTCCCGAGACAAGCAGAGATGTCAGCAGAGAGCACTGTTGCCAGACAGAAAACAACAACTCAACTTCAGCAGCTGATAATTATTGAAAGGATTAAGATTTTTTAATAGAAGTAATTCACAAATCTGTTTAACTTTCTGGAGCCAGTTGATATATATATATATATATATATATATATATATATATATATATATATATATATATATATATAAATAATATATATAAATAAAGTTTTTTCCTGGAATACCCCATTAACATCCCATTCAATAGAGAACCATGAGGTTCCTGACTTTTCTGCGTTTTCAGTAGTATAAATGAAATTAGGAACATTAGTCATAGAGTTATAGAACCACATGAAGGAACCGTTCTGGGGTCTACAAAGAGGAAAGAGCAGGCAATGGGCCGTATTGTAAGTTCAGATGCAAATAGTGTCACATGCCTGCATTTAGAGCTAGGGGAAGTGGCAGATAAAGGACTTGTAAAGACTGGGCACTCAATTCAGAAATGTCGCTGCAGACGCAGCCATGGAACAGATGTGACTGCCTTAGGACAATAGGACTTAGATGAGAGGCACGAGCAGAAACACAGGCAAGTGAGACAAAGGGAAGACAGGCTGACTTGTTAGACAGAATGCACGAGTAATAGCAGTTCCATATGTTCTCTTCTACCAGTTGGGTGAAAAAGAAAAAAAAAAGCCTCTATCATAACACCACGAGCTGCTTTCTTACAGACCCTTCTCCTCCATAGCCACCTCCATTGCCCCATTGTTGCCATCATGTGAAGCTGGAAAAATTAACCTGTTGCAACCATCTGCTCCATTTAAAAAAAAAAAAAGGAGGGACAGATTTATAGAGATAAACATGTTATTCCCATATGCTTATTACAAGGGGTCACGCTCATTTAATGGCTTCCAATTTATAATGAATTTATTGCTGTTCACTTTCCAGAATTCGAGAACGAGCACTGGGGTTCCAATGGTTTTATTTATTTAGATATTTATTTATTTATTTACATACAGTGATGGTCTGGAAGAATTTGTAGTTC
Organism: Hyla sarda; assembly: GCF_029499605.1. Classification (NCBI taxonomy): domain Eukaryota; kingdom Metazoa; phylum Chordata; class Amphibia; order Anura; family Hylidae; genus Hyla; species Hyla sarda. The sequence continues at coordinate 105,036,558 of NC_079190.1, read as the reverse complement.
TTTGTTTCAATAACTTCAAGAAAAAGCATAAAAGTACTATGAAACGTCCCATTCAATGGGAATATATGCCTTAGATCAGTTTTTCCAACAAGTGTGCCTCCAGCTGTTGCAAAACTACAACTCCGAGCATGCCCGGACAGCCAAAGGCTGTCCTGGCATGCTCGGAGTTGTAGTTTTGCAACAGCTGGTGGCACACTTGTTGTATCAATAACTTCAAGAAAAAAATGTAAAAATACTGTAAAACATTAGGTCCCATTCAATGGGAATGTATGCCTTAGACCAGTGTTTTCCAACAAGTGTGCCTCCAGCTGCTGCAAAACTACAGCTCTCAGCATGCCGGGTGTTGTGGTTTTGCAACAGCTGGAGGCACACTGGTTGGGAAACACTGCCTTATACATATATATCTATATACCACCTGTGCATATGTTTTTTTCAATTAACCATATATATATATATATATATATATATATATATATATATATATATATATATAGCAAACGGAAACGCGCCAGCACTCCAAAGTAGTGATAAATAGTGGCTTTATTATCACCAAAATGTAACAGCGACATTTCGGACACCTCACTTGTTCATTATGACGTGGTTGAAACGTCGCTGTTACATTTTGGTGATAATAAAGCCACTATTTATCACTACTTTGGAGTGCTGCTGTGTTTCTGTTCGCTGTATCCAGAGGGGCTTGGGACCAGAGCCTAACCACAGCCTGCACCCACCTATTCAAGCTTGAGTGCTGCTCTGCCAGCTAGACATATATATATGCACATATATATATATATATATATATATATATATATATATATATATATATATATAGTATACAGTTGCAATAAAAAACTTAAAAGATTTGCATAAATATTCAATTTTCAATTATTATGACATCACTTTATACAGGTGCCATTTGTAGGAGCATTGGATAGAATGTGTCTATTGTGCTGATGTTAGGGAGAATTTGTTAATTGGTTGGCCCAGATAGGTATCTGACCCCTCCAAGGAAAGTACAACACCTGGTAGGGGGATATTAAAAGCAAGTGTGCTACTTTATAAGGGGGGCGCCCTTGTGTTTTTGCTCGATCCACTATATGTTATATATGAGGTTGGGCCTTTCTTGCATATCGTTATGATATGTTGTCTTGGTGGTAAGTAGATTAGCGTGAAGTGAGGGACTCGTAGGGTCAGAGTCCTGGAGTCATCCTTTTGAGGACAGATGTTCCACTTGAAGGGTCAGGAGGAAGGACAATGTCAGGGAAAGGGTCAGTGGTTGTTTTTACCATCAAACAGACATGCACAGACCCATCCACTAAAGACAGTCCTGACCCCTCTGAAACAGAAAACGTATTCACACAGGGATGAGACAAGACCAACCATCTAATGGAATTGAAACGTCACCTTTCGGTGCTGTTGGAATTTTCCTGTTTCCCGCCACTGTCACCCTATTGGACCTTCAAAGAGAACATCTGAGAGGGTCAGATACAGATTTTTCCTGCTTTTTTATTTTGATGCCATTTATTTATCATTAGATATATTTTCATAGTATTTAAAGAAAAAACACAGTTGTGAACCAAGCCGAACAATACAGGGCTTCAGAAAGTATATTTTCCATTTGTTTCATATTATAATATAAACATATTTTTTTATGTTATAGTAAGAAAAGTTTTGTTTTAGAGGAGTTGTATTCTGTGAAGTATTTTAGATTTTTGTTGCAGAGTGTGATCAATCTGGTTAGGTTGGGTTCACATATGTCCGGCATCCGGTATAGGTAAACTCAGCCTAGATCTGATGCAACTGATGGCACAACTGATGACAAGTTGTCATCAGTTGTATAGCATCCAGCGTCCATTGTTTCTGCACAGCGGACAGGTAAAAGCAGCAAGCTGCGTTACCCTATCCTGTGCCCTCCGGCGTGTCCAACCATCGGGCGTCAAATTTGAGAGGCTGGATGATTATGGACTGACCCATTCAAATGAATAGGATCAGTTCTAGCATCAATTTCCCTCCGGTGCACGCCAGAGGGAAACTGTGCCGGACGCCTGATATATGTGAACCAAAGCCTTACATAGAAGCAAACATAAGATGTCATACCTGGATAATCTGTCCTCCGTGCTATGTCAGATATTCTGCTAGTGAAATGCAATGGAATCTGATCTTATTCAAAGCCTGCAGGGAGATCATAGGAACAAATCCATTGATAAGTTAATGATTCCAATAATATCATACATTGACCTATTTATGCCACCACATTTATTAGAGAACAGGATTTTTCATCTGTAAAGAATTGATTCATCCCTTTCCATATATAAAAAGTGACTGAGAATTATTAACAATTTGCTCCTATCTATGATGAAACTACAGAAATAGTAAATTTCTTACAGACTCTTATTTAAAGATAAAGCATTGTAGTAATATGTCTATGGGGGGAATTTCTAAAGGCATTGGCCCTGATTTACTATTTTAAACCTGACATGTTTTGTCGAGTTGTGCATCAGTGTCTGGCGCATTGAGCCAGAAATTCTTTCTGTGCCAGAATTTGTGCCAGAATTCTGTATCATTGTGCCAGAATTCTGTCTGCGCCAGAAATGAAAAACCCGACCAACTCTCCATTTTTCTGAGAAAAAGGGGTATGTCTGTCAGTAAAAAAGGGGTGGCTGTCTCAGAAAAGGGGTGTGTTCACAACATTTTCTCAAAACTCCAACATATTTACTAAGGTTTCCGCAGAAAATGTGGTAGATTTGAGCTGAGAAAACCCTACAGATCAGAGCAGGTGTAAAAAAAAGCAAAATGTAGGGAAAAGTGCAAAATGTAGGGAAAGCTTAGTAAATACAGTAGAAAAAATATTGTAGGGGATTAAAACCCATAAAGAAACCTACACAACACTCTTAGGAAATCAGGGCCGTTATGTAAAACCTATCATCAGATATAGTCTGTAAATAAAGTAGAATTACAGGATAAAGTTTATTCCCCACATAGACCTTTATGGCACATTCCCAGGATGGATCTAAAAAACTATGCACACAGCTACATACATTCCCTGCCTGGATGTGGCTGCATCACCAGGTGGGATGGGGATCAGGGGACCCCTGTTCACAAGAAGGTCACAGGTCCCTTCTTTGTGATACCTTGACTTCAAAATCTGCAGCAAAACACAAGTGTGAATATACCCTAAATCAGGGGTCTCAAACTCAAATTATCTGGGGGCCACTGGAGGTAGAGGCTGGGTGAGGCTGGGCCAAATGTGCCCCTCACATATAATGCCCCCATCATGCGCCCCTCACATAAAATGCCCCCCTCACATATAATGCCCCCATCATGCGCCCCTCATATATAGTTCTTCCATTATGCGCCCCATATATAATGCCCTCATCATGCGCCCCTTACATAAAATGCCCCATCATATGCCCCTCATATATAGTTCCCCCATCATGCACCCCTCATGTATAATGCCCTCATTATACACCCCTCACATATAATGCCCCCATCATGCACCCCTCATATATAATGCCCTCACATATAATGCCCCCATCATGCGCCCCTGATATATAATGCCCTCATCATGCACCCCACACATATAATGCCCCTATCACGCGCCCCTCATATATCATGCCCCCATCATGCGCCCCTCACATTTAATGCCCCCTGTGCTGTGCCCCTCACATATAATGCCCCCTATGCTGTGCCCCTCACATATAATGCTCCTGTCCTGTCCAATCAGGGGGCATTATATGTGAGGGGCACAGCACAGGGGGCATTATGTGTGAGGAGCACAGCACAGGGGGCCCCACCTGCCATGTGCTCTTCACTTATAATGCCCCTGCGCTTTGCCCCTCACATTAAATATTCCCTTTTCTCTCCCCCCCCCCAAGTTTTTAAACCCCCCCTCCTCCTGTACAATATAGTGCCCCCTAGGCCCTGAGCATACTCATCTTACTTACAGTATGTGAGCCGCGGGAACTGGATCTCCAGGCACCACCATGCTAGAGTACGGGGGCTCCCCCTTGCTACGCCACTGTGCAGCGGGCCACAAAATTTCGTTCAGCGGGCCGCAAATGGCCCACCAGCCGCGAGTTTGAGACCCCTGCCCTAAATGATAAATACAATTAAAATTTAGAAGAAAAAAAAAATATATAATAAATCATAATTTTTGGACCGTATGAAAAAATCGTAAAGTATTTTCTATATGTGATCTTGGATCTTATAAAATTAAACTGACATATCTGTACCATGCATGTGCATAGGTTTTAGTGACGTAACAATTACAGCAAGAGTTTTAGCTGCTTCCTAACACAGATATCATTTAAAGGGGCGGCAAGGCAAGGGTTAAGAGCTGCAGCAGAAAAGACAGGACCACCAAAACCTGGAGCTCAGCCTCCTGAGAGGGGCCGGGCTTGGATACAACCTTAGTAAAGGGGAAGGAGATGTGAGACAGCACTGGTCCCACACTCTGGAGCAGCAGCCAGTCCTGGAGCTGTCCAGCCATCCCTGAGCCTGAACTCACTCAGGAGGCAGCACTGTCCTCACTCAAGTCCTTCTACAGGCAACTTTTCTACACAAGGTTAAGGTAAAACTTAGTGTATTCCTCTTATTTATTATTATTATTATTATTATTATTATTATTATTATTTTTATTATTATTATTATTATTATGTATACACTTAACATACATAGAGTTTAATTTAGCAATAGTAATTTTTCACATTTGTTTTCTATTTATATTTAACCCTGTGTGTAGGGCAAAAATTTATGACTGTGTGTTATTGGTCTATGATCATATCACACGTAACAATTTATTTAAGTTATCGTAGAATATATTCTTCAACACCACCATTCATTGACTGTATTCCGGAAAACTACATCAGATTTGCCTCCTTATTTTTTACTCTGAATTTAGGCTATTTAGATTTAAGGATATGACAACTAAGTCTGTACCCCCTGGAGAAAGACTTTATGTTTATGACTCTGGGAAACATAGTGGGAAAAGATAGATACTGGACGTTCAGACATATTAAGATATGGGTTCATCTTGAGTGATCTTACACTTATTTGGGAACTGCAATAATAAGAATCGCTTTCTATGTTGTTAGTTTAAGAATTGGAGGATAACTGTAGAATTGGGGTGGTAAAGCAAGTCTGTGATTGCTCACCTGTAAGCGTATCAGCGGGCACAGAAATGGCGGAGAATTTGATTTCCCTTCAGCCCATACAGTTTATTAGCTGAATCCATAACCGATTATGATACAGTATAGAATGAGTTAGTGCTTCCCAACCAGGGTTCCTCCAGCTGTTGCAAAACTACAAATCCCAGCATGCCCGGACAGCCAACGGCTGTCCGGGCATGCTGGGAGTTGTAGTTTTGCAACAGCTGGAGGCACCCTGGTGCCGGGAGTTGTAGTTTTGCAACAGCTGGAGGCACCCTGGTGCCATTGGCTGTCCGGGCATGCTGGGAGTTGTAGTTTTTCAACAGCTGGAGGCACCCTGGTTGGGAAGCACAGGAATAAGGGATTATTTCTGTAGTTCTCTCATATGCTCCTGTAACTTCAGCACAGTTCACCTTTGCTTTAAAAGTTTGCAACTTCTAAAATAAAATTAGCAAAGTAGGACCCCAAGGTACCTTTATATGCAGAGCACAGAGAAGATAAAGCTGTATTTACATAAGTGTTATGCAATAGTTAAAATAGAGTAGAAGCAGTGATCTGATGCCGACCATTAGGTAAGAGACAGGGATACAGTACGGCTAAAGTTATCTATCCTTACAGCAATTTATCCTTCTCTACAATATATCAGACCTTTGGTTATTAATGGTGTTGAGCACGAATATTCGTAATGCAAATTTTTATCATGAATATCGGCACTTAGCAATGTCACGAATATTTAGAATATAGTTCCATATTAGTATATAGTTCAATATTAGTTTTTTTTTCACATGCAAATTTTTAGGCAAATTTTCCATGCGAAAAAAGTGAATGAACATCGCGAATATGCAAACACAGGACGAATAATCGTCAATATATTCGCAAAATATCGCAAATTCGAATAGGGCCCCTGCCGCACATCACTAGTTATTAACAGTCACCTTTAGATATAAATATGTCATAGTGGTCAATGTAAAGAAATAATATTAATATAAAATTAATATAATATATAATAATAATAATATTAATATAATATATAATAATTATATTAATATAATATGCAATAATTTAATATATGTTTATTTAAATGTAATGACTGTTTAATATTTACGAACAACCTTGGGAGGAATTACTCCATAGCAAGTTAAAATGCCAATGAATGGAGGTTTATTTAGATATTATCATTGTCTATCACACCCTTCATCATTACAACTGTATTTTTGCATTAGTTTGATGAATGTTAACAAATACTACTTTTTTTAGCACTAATAAAAGAGAAAAAACTATTTTATGTTTATTTGATTGTCAGACCTATTGAATGTCTTAGCTATCAAATAAAGTTTGTCGGTGGTCTACGCTGCACATTATCAATAAACTGTGAAAATCTTATAAGACCCTCCATACTCTACATGGGCAGCATTGCTGTAAGGCTCCTAGTCAATTCCTGGGAGCTACAGCAAAAAGGAAGCTTTTTCAATCTATATACAGAAAAAAAGAGACAGAACATGCACAGATAAGAGAGAACATGCACAAATGCAATACAGTAGTCCCTTAAGTTACCATATTAATTGGTTCCAGGATGACCATTGTATGTTGAAACCATTGTATGTTGAGACCATAACTCTATGGAAACCTGGTTATTGGTTCTGAAGCCACCAAAATGTCATCCAAATATAGGAAAAAGTGAGGATTAAAGAAAAATAAGTAGATAACTAATAAAGAAAGTCCTTATATAAAAGTAAGAAAGATCTGCTGGGAGCTGTAATCACTGTCTATGTAGAGGACAGAAGCTTCTTCAGGGTCCTGTACAGTACACAGTGTCCTAAAAAAGTTAAATGGAGCCTCCCCCACATTGTGTCCAAAGGAGCAGCTAACCGTGGCACAGGTAAAGAGTATTACATAACATGTAATACCACCCTGTACTGTAGGGGGCACTACCAGACAGCCAGTCAGTGCATACACTTCAGTAATACAAGTGTTTTACCAGTGAATGTCCATTTTGATTGGTCGGTTTTTCCAGCCATTGACATTTCACAGATCTGGACTGTCCATAGCATTGTATGTTTTCGTCTGGTTTCAAGTTACAATGGTCCAGAAAAGATCATTGTATGTTGAAACTATTGTATATTGAGGCCATTGTCAGTTGAGGGATCACTGTATATTGAGCGAAAACTTTTAAAACACAATTTTTAACATTATAGTGGGGGAGCGGGATCTATAGATCGAAATAACTGCATGTAAATGTTTCTTTGGGAAGTAACTAATTAAGGGGACTTATTTCATAACTTGTATGTGCAGTAGCATTATATTAATGCAGTTACATTGTGTATTCTATAAAAACTAGTGTGTTGATAACCATAAGGATAAATAAAGGAAATGTCTTTAAAATGTACAATAATTTATTTGATGTAATAAATGATATAAAAGTTCACATAGTATATACAATGTAGTAATGTAATTTTTATAAGGCTTACATATACAGTGATCCCTCAACTTACAATGGCCTTAACATACAATGTTTTTTTCTGGACCGTTGTAACTTGAAACCAGACTCAACATACAATACTACGGACGGTCCAGATCTGTGAGACATTTCACAACTGGAGAAACTGACCAATCAGAATGGGCATTTTACTGGTAAAACCCCTGTATTACTGAAGTACATGCACTGACTGGCTGTCTGGTAGCGCCCCCTACAGTACAGGGAGGAACTACAAGTTCTGTACTACTCCTTACCTGTGCCAGGGTTAGCTGCTCCTTTGGACACCAAGTAAGAGTGTTTCCATTTGGGACACTGTCTGTACAGTATAGGTCCCTGAAGAAGCTCCTGTCCTCTACATAAACCATTGTTTCCCAACCAGGGTGCCTCCAGCTGTTGCAAAACTACAACTCCCAGCATGCCCGGACAGCCAACGGCTGTCCGGGTATGCTGGGAGTTGTAGTTTTGCAACAGCTAGAGGTACCCTGGTTGGGAAACGCTGACATAGACAGTGATTTACAGCTCCCAGCAGATCTTTCTTACTTTTATATCTAAGGATGTGCTTTATCTATATTAAATATCTACTTATTTTTCTTTAATCCTCACCTTTTCCTATTTTTGATGACATTTTGGGGCTTCAAAACCAATTACCAGGTTTCCATAGAGTTCTGGTCTCAACATACAATGGTTTCAACATACAATGGTCGTCCTAGAACCAATTAATATCGTAACTTGAGGGATCACTGTAATATATAACAATCCAATTTGTTTTTGAAGATTATAATGATGTTTTATGGGTTTGTCATTTATTGCAGGAGTCCTATCAGGCCGCTGAGATGTCTGAGATGGTCAGTGTTCATGGGTGGATGGAGGAGGCTCTGAGTTCTCAAGATGAGATGAAAGAAAGCAGTCAAAGACAGTCTGCATATGACATGTTATCAGGACTTAGTCAAGAAGAACATGGAAGCATTGATGGAGAAGAAGATGAAGAAGAGGATGATGGAGAAAAGCCAAAGAAGAGAGGGCCAAAGAAAAAAAAGATGACCAAGGCGAGGCTTGAGAGGTTCCGTGTGCGAAGGGTAAAAGCTAATGCCAGGGAGCGCTCAAGAATGCATGGACTAAATGACGCTCTGGATAACCTGAGGCGGGTAATGCCTTGCTACTCTAAGACACAAAAGTTATCCAAGATTGAGACCCTCAGACTGGCAAGAAATTATATATGGGCATTATCAGAGGTCCTGGAGCAGGGGCAAACTGCAGAAGGCAAGGGGTTCCTAGAAATGCTCTGTAAAGGACTCTCCCAGCCCACCAGCAATCTAGTAGCTGGCTGTCTACAATTAGGACCCCAGCCCATGTTCTTGGAAAAACATGAAGATAAGTCAAGTATTTGTGACTCGTCTCTTACTGCCCATGCTTATAGCTACCAGTCTCCTGGTCTACCAAGTCCTCCATATGGTAGCATTGAAGCACACCACTTGCACTTGAAGCCCCCAACTTTCAAAACCGTTGTGGATCCAATGGTAAACCACACCTTAAATTGTACCACACCTCCTTATGATGGTGCCCTTACTCCTCCACTGAGCATTAGTGGCAACTTTTCCCTAAAACAAGATGGATCACCAGATTTGGACAAATCTTATGCCTTTCGATCACATTATTCGTCTCTTGGGCTCAATGGTTCTCATGGTCATGGCTCCCACTTTCAAACTGCTGTTCCCAGATATGAAATACCTATTGACATTGCCTATGAATCATATCCACATCATACCATTTTTACTGAGTAAATTATCTCAGTAGAATGAAACGTGACTTCATAGGAGTACAAAGAAGCCAGAACTTGTATCTTCAACTTTCAGGCATATTAAGAAGTCACCATTCCTTCTGCCTCAGACTCTTTAGATATTACTAATGTGTCCATGAATCTGTACATCTTTTGTATATTATTTTTTAATCACATTTGCTATCTCTGTATGGCCTATTGCCAATGTAAGATATATGTCTTTGTATGTCTTGTGCAGGATATGCAGTATTTAGTTATTCTGATGTCACACACCTGCATGAGATTTAACATATAAGACAAAGATGGGTAAGGGAGAATATTTCAGTCATACACTGTAACACTGATCTTACCATTTAGTTGCTGATGAAATCACAGGATATACCGTATTTTTCGTCCTATAGGACGCATCGGCATATAAGACGCACCCAATTTTAAAGGTGCAAAATCTAGAAAAAAAAGATTCTGAACCCAACAGTGATCTTCAACCTGCGGACCTCCAGATGTTGCAAAACTACAACTCCCAGCATGCCCGGACAGCCGTTGGCTGTCCGGGCATGCTGGGAGTTGTAGTTTTGCAACATCTGGAGGTCCGCAGGTTGAAGACCACTGGTATAGGAGGTAATACTCACGTTTCCCCGCCGCTCGGGACCCGTCACCGCTCGTCACCGCTGCCCTGGATGTCGCTCCATCGCTGTTGCCGCGTCCCCATGGTGTCCCCGACGCTACGGACATCTTTTTCCCCGGGATCCACCCTCTCCGTCGCCATCATCACGTCGCCGTCCTCACGTCGCTACGCACGCCGCTCCTATTGGATGACGGGACGGCGTGCACGACGTCGTGATGACATCGAAGGAGAGCGCCGGCCATGCAGGGGATCACGGCACGGAGCAGACACCGAGGAGGCAGGTAAGGTCCCTCCCGGTGTCCTGTAAGCTGTTCGGGACGCCGCGATTTCACCGCGGCGGTCCCAAACAGCCCGATTGAGCAGCCGGGTTAGTGTCACTTTCGGTACAGACGCGGTGGTCAACTTTGATCGCCGCGTCTGAAGGGTTAATAAAGGGCATCACCACGATCGGTGATGTCCTGTATTAGCCGCGGGTCCCGGCCGTTGATGGCCACAGGGACCACCGCGATAGGTGTGTATTCGCCGTATAAGACGCACCAACTTTTCCCCTCCAGTTTCGGGGTAGAAAAAGTGCGTCTTTTTGGGCGAAAAATATGGTAACTCTCAGTCTTTGCACATTAAAATACATGAATTGCACTTACCTGTGGGAAAACAAAGTTCCAATTTCTGATTTATTTCTACTCTACAGACATTGAACATTCATTTCTACAAATAACAAAGTTCCAATACACAACAAGTACATTTCTACCATCTTTCTATTGGTAGTTTCAAATACAGTTCTGTTCCTTATATACAGTGCCGTGTAACACTGTGATATAAAGGTAGGGCAGAAAACCAATACAGCTATACTACATCAGCATTATTAATTCATAGTTAAATTCTGTTCAAAATATGGGCACTTTTTTTTTACATCTAAGGCTCTATTTACATGTGTTATTTCCCATACATAAAGGATCCATTGCTTTTGTTAGAATAGCACATAAACCTTACACACTGGAAACCTTACAAACCTCAAGGTAAGGCAATGGAAATGGATCTATTATACTGGTTATGGCTTCTTTGAGAAAATAAGTAATGAAATATCGTGTAAAACAAGCCAAATTTCTAACATTATCTCTAAATATTTACTGTATCAGCAACTATGTAGCTAAATGGTAAAAACAAGCAACAGTGGATCGACTGAACACAACATTTGAACTCATCTATTCATTTATTTATTGTTTTCTATTTATTTTGTTACACTGTTTATTTAATAATGTGCACAGTTAGAAGCTGGCCCATTTGCTGTGTTCATTTTCACATTTTTGATATTATTGTTTTATTTGTCTTCTGTTCCATTTTTATTTATTTATTTGTTTAATTTATATTATTTATTTTAATGTATTTTTCCTGATGGCTCCTTAAACTGTATAGTGAATGCAAACTGGAAACTTAAATATTGAATGAAAGTTTTTATAGTGTGTCAAAAGTTGGTAAATGGCCTCCTAATTCCAGTCAAATGTGGTTTATATAGTACTAAGGAAAACCTGAAGAAGTGAACAACAACTTAGACTCAGTTTTGGAAACTTTTTAAGGGTGCATTCCCACGTGGCGTATTTTGCTGCGTATTTGCTGCGTATTTGGTGCTGCGTATTTTCCTACCCATTGACTTCAACAGGGAAAATAAAATATGCAGCAGCAAATATGCAGCAAATACGCCGTGTGGGAACATACCCTAAAACTGTCCCGTTAGACATGATGTCCAACAGTTATCATATTGCTACAACACCCAGAGCTTCTGCAGTTCTATAGTGATCTTATAGCGTGTCGGAAGGGAAAACAGCTGGCACTACTTAAACTAAGCCCCAAGGAGGAACGGAGAGGTACAGCAAAACAGGAGCCTGACAACAAAGACCCGTAACGGTGGTGCTCAGCGCGAGAACATCAACAGTTCAGCAAGAAGACAAGAAAGGATGAGGCGACACTCACCAGGCAGGGTAACTTCTTTAATCACTCCGCGGAGTGATTAAAGAAGTTACCCTGTCTGGTGAGTGTCGCCTCATCCTTTCTTGTCTTCTTGCTATAATGATCTTAGTTTGGATCAATAGAAACGTGGAAGGTCCAATTATTACAACTATAATAGGGGGCACTTAAATACAGCCATATTACAGCGATCTGAAACTGGGCTTAGTCTATTATTGTAGTTAATAAAAAAAAACAATGCAACTGGGATGTTGTTTCATCGTTTAGAAGAAATCATTCATCTTGTTCATTCATTCTGTATTTATTGTGGAACAAAAAATGAATCAATACGAATTACGATAGGATAAGAAAACAAGCAACATCTTGCAATCACATAATCCTCATTACTCAATAGCAATTCCCATAGCCACAAACATGCAATTTAAGTGGGAAGACTAATATCCCAAAAATTGGCCTTGTAGCTAAGACCTAAAAACAGAACCCAGGTATAGACATTTACTAGCAATTTGTATTGTTGTTTCTTCCATTGTTCATCTTTCTTCCTACAGTGATGACAACATTGTCTTTTCTCCTCTGTTCTCGCAAGCTGTGCCATTGTATAACCTTCTGCTTCTACCCAATTAGAATAACGCATTATATTTTGTGTAAATTACACTAGATATACATGCAAATATTGTAATTCTTAGGGATGAAACCAGTCACAATGACAATTCCTGAGACCTCTGTTTTATACTGGATATAGAAAAAAAAGTTTTATTCTTTTGTAAAGAAGTTAAAAAGCATTTTTGACACCAATAAAGTTTTGAAACTTGTTCATTGTGGTTATGTGGTATTTCAGTGAATTGCTATGGCTGTGTGAACCTAGGGCTTTAGTTCCAGTGCCATCAGTGCTGCTATTTAGCTTGGGTAACTGCCAGGTGCCAGCTGATTGTCTCCCACACAGATTTGGCATCATGATCTGCCACTATTTCAAATAAAATAACATCTTATATCTGGAATATACAGTAAGCTTTGGGCTGGGTTTAAATCCTCTTTACAATTCTCTTCCGGAACAAATATGCTGCATGAAGAGCATTGCATGGATTTAAAAATCTACAGCATACACTAAAATACACATATTTGTTTTTCTAGTGTGTCAGTTTTTTTGTTTGTTTGTTTTTTTATTTAAAAAATAAAATAAAAAAAAAAGGAAAACAGATTCACTTGCTACTGTTTGCTATACACTCTTGTGGATTTTATGTGTAAAATACTGCCCACACTTGGTAGAGTGTATATAGTATTTGGACTGAAATGTAAAAAAATATATTAATATATGATTATAGGATTGGGCCTATCTGAAATATTTAGCATATGGCTGCACACTAAGGGTTCACACGCTATTACTAGCAGCTGGTTTCACGCTGCGGATTACACTACCATTCATTTGAATGGATCCACAGACAGACAGTCCGCAATAGTGTCAGATTTGGACCCATTTAAATCAATGGTAGCGTAACTCGCAGCGGGTTTCCTGCAGCGAGAAACTCGCTGCCAGCTACTAGCGTGTGAACGCACCTTAAGAGGAGCCCAAATTGCCTTCCCCATTGATTCTCCAAATCACTTCAATTTGCTGCAATTTTTGAACCTGTCAGATCCATTCTACTATCTCTTGTAAGCCGGACATAGAAATGTATTCATTTTAAAGGAGGCATGGCCACTCATACAGAGACTTATTTTATTTTCATTTTGGGTTTATAAAACATATTTAGCACTTCACTTCTTCACATTTGGGACGTCCCAATAACATAAGGTGAGAACTTGTGTCAAGCTGGGCTGATGGGATTATCTGCCTGTACCAAAACCATTGTATCTACATAGTCTAAAAGAGAACCCATATAAGAGCATGTACACAGACAGTGGCTCTATTGCCGGAACGTATCGCAGCTTCTAGATGAAGCATCATTGAAAATGAGTTGGAAAATCAAGAACATTTACCAGAACTACCTATGTTTTAGAAGCAACACCTCCATTTTATGCTAAACCTACAGTCTAGTAAGGCTAGGTATTCCGTACATTTTTTTCATTGACAGATCCAAAGACTAAAACAAGGCCTAGCACTGACATATGTAAATAGGAAGCAGTTAAGCCGTGTTCACACTATCATGACTTGTCATGTAGACATAATAGTTATGCTGAATATATTTTCAAATAAATACTACCAAACTCTAAAAGACCTTATTGATGTAATGGTGTCCAGTAGGGTTGCAATGTTTTTACAACCACAATAGTACTGCGGACTACCATAAAGATATACCTGAAGGGCTGGTGGAAACCCAGTGCCTTCAGTTCAATAGTGTCTTAAAGGGCTTTTCTAGAACCACAAAATAGCCATGTGACAGCTTAGCCTGTGATAATAAAAAATAAAACTCTGCAGCTTATATTCCATCCGGTCTGGGATGTACATGACTATGGGGGAGATTTATCAAAACCTGTGCAGAGGAAGAGTGGTGCAGTTGCCCATAGCAACCAATCAGATCGCTTCTTTCATTTTCCACAGGCCTCTAAAGAGGCCTGTGGAAAATGAAAGAAGCAATCTGATTGGTTGCTATGGGCAACTGCACCACTCTTCCTCTGCACAGGTTTTGATAAATCTCCCCCTATGTTCCTACTTTCATTTTCTCACACAGGAATCACTTGCTCAGCCAAGCACGGGCACATGAGGTTCACTGTAGGGCTCAGCAATCCCTCATTTCTTATTTTTACATAGAAACATAGAAAGTGTCAGCAGAAAACAACCATTCGGCCCATCTAGTCTGCCCAATAATCTGGGAACTATCAATAGTCCCTGATCCTATCTTATATGAAGGATAGCCTTATGCCTATTCCATGCAGGAAGGCTATTCCATGCATCCACTACTCTCCCAGTAAAGTAATACTTCCTGATATTACTGTAGAAACCTTTATCCCTCTACCCCCCCCCCCTTTTGTGGTGATGTTTTCTTCTTTTTAATACTCTCTCCTCCTTGACCTTGTTGATTCCCTTTATGTATTTAAAGGGGTACTCCACTGCTCAGTGTTTGGAACAAACTGTTCCGAATGCTGGAGCCAGTGCCGGGAGCTCGTGAGGTCATAGCCCCGCCCCCTCAGGATGCCACCACACCCACTCCCTTACAGTTGCATTGAGGGGGCGGGACATGATGTAAGGAGGGGGTGGTGCTATGACATCACAAGCTCCCAACGCCGACTCCAGCGTTCGTAACAGTTTGTTCCAAACGCTGAGCAGCGGAGTACCCCTTTAAGCCATCCTGAGCTCTTTGTAATAAAAAAGTTTTCTAGCACAGGACGACTAATTTTACCTAATCTGAAAGCTTCACAATAGTTTATGATTTTTATTATAATTATTATTGCCTAGAGTTTCTTAATGGGAAATAATCAATATGATAAAGGTTCTCTTCCTATGTCATCTTTGTCATCTAAAGTCACGTTACAGACTATTGTTATAGGAATCAGTAGGTTGTGTCAATACGCACATGCATTGCTGTCAGTGTAAAGACATTCTGGGTCTGGAACTGGAGGGAAAGGAATAAGCTATGTTGGCAGAAGAAAGGCTCCTGTTTAGAGGCTCCTTTTGTAATGGAAAGTGGGAGCAGATGCCTTTGGGATTGGATAGGAGGGGATCTCTGCTCAGCTGCAGGCCCACGGACATTGACGTCTTAATTGGATTGTCCTCTAATGTTAGACACAGCTGACGGCAGGATTATTCCTTCTCCTTGTAGTCATAAGTAGAGATGAAGTTACATCTTTAAAATGTTATCTATTGTCCTATAATGTATTCCCAAACATCTCCAACCCTTTCATTCTATTATCAGTGATACTTGGAAGCGCTGAGAACATTTATAAGTGTTATGTATCAGCTCAACAGTTAAGAAAGAATGGTGTACAAGAAAAAGTGGAGCAGTTGCCCATAGCAACCAATCAGATTGTGTATTTAATTTTTTAGAGACCTTTTAAAAAATAAAATAAGCCATTCGATTGGTCACTATGGACAACTGGTCAACATTTCCTTATCATAGGTTTGGATAAATTTCCCCAATTGATCTTCTGATCAATACACTAGACCAGTGGTCTTCAACCTGCGGACCTCCAGAAGTTGCAAAACTACAACTCCCAGCATGCCCGGACAGCCAACGGCTGTCCGGGCATGCTGGGAGTTGTAGTTTTGCAACATCTGGAGGTCCGCAGGTTGAAGACCACTTTACTAGACCATCAAGGTAAGGGTGCATTCACATCACGTTTTTTTACATACGGGTGCCGGATCCGGCGGGGGGAGGGAAAAGCCGGGCGCTCCCGTACCCCGGCCGGATCAGCCCGTGACTCCATTTACTTTAACGACCCAACCGGAGTCAAACGGTGACTCCGGTCGGCTCAGTTTTGACCCGTATGCGGTTTTGGACCGGACCTAAAACTGTAGTAAACTACGGTTTTAGGTCCGGTTAGGAAACCGCATACGGGTCAAAACTGAGCCGACCGGAGTCACCGTTTGACTCCGGCCAGGTCGTTAAGGTAAATTAATCGGATCCGGCACCCATATGTACAAAACGTGGTGTGAATGCCCCCTAATTCTTAACTTAGACTGCCTGAAAAGTTGGTTTTATTCTCTTACAGCATTACTATCAGTAAAAACAACTGTTGACATGTGTGACCCACTGAGACCCACTGAGATTGGGAGATATAAGAAGGGGAAGCCGGCAGCATTGAGCTCCATACAAACTTTCTTCATAAAAGACTATACAGAAAAAGGTCAGTCCTGGTGTTGGCATTATCCCAGTTCGCCAATTAAACAGGATTTAAAGGGGTACTCCTGTCTGACCACAGTCCTCTCTGCTGACACCTCTGTCCATGTCAGGAGCTGTCCAGAGTAGAAGCTATTTTTTTTTTATTTGACTATGCCACAGGGGCTGTAAAATTAGTGTAGTTCATAATATAGTGTCTGTACCTGTGTGTGACGGTTTTCTCACAATTCTTCGGTGATTTTCACCCCAATATTTATTTTTAACAGCATACAAATTGACTGTTGTCTCAGATTTTTCCCAGGTTGCAATGCGGCAGAGAACTGACATCACTAGTCATCTGATAACAGGGAGCCTGTCTGCTTCAATGGGTGGAGGGATCGCTTGGTGGGAGAGAGATCAATCTGCAACTAATGCAACAGCTGTAGGCACCCTGATTGAAAACCACAGGTCTTTTTACTGGATGCAGCTCATTTATGTTTCAATGGGTACCCTACCCATTGAAACATAAATGAGCTGCATTAATTCAAAAGACCTGTGGTTTTCAATCAGGGTGCCTACACCCTGATGTGTGGGAGGGAGGAAAATGGAATTATGGGATTTGTAGGCAAAAAAAAGAAAACTGAAACAGGAAATACCAGTTCACAAAAAGCTAGCCACCGTGTTATGGTAATCTCACAACATAGCCATTCAGCCCCAAGACAAGCGCAGATCCTTCCTAAGCATGTCCATTACTGTCTGCCAGGTGCGTACTAAAAATCAACTTATGATGGATAACCCCTTTAAAGTATATAGAATGTACACACTGTACAATGGTTTATATAGATAATGTATACACATTTGGTTGCCATAGAACTGTATAGTTGCAGCATGTGCAGCCAACAGATGTAATGCACTCCCCCCTGTGCCAGTCAGGGTATAGAATAGAAACTTATAACTCTTAGGGTATGTTCACACCGCGGAATCTCCGCTCACGTAGATTCTGTCAGGCGGACACTGCCGAAGATACTTTGGCAGTAAGACCACGGGTCACTGCACCGTCATCATTGATGCCTATGCAGTACTCGCAGAATTCTACGCAAAGAATGAACATGTTCTTTCTTTGCGCAGAACAATTTCAGCGGCGGAATTGTCTGCCGATCAAATTCCGCAGTGTGAACGGGTCTCGCAGAAGAGCCATTCACACTGATAATGTTCACAGGGCGGAATTCTACTCGCAGAATTCTGCTCACGGAATTCCGCAGGAATTCCGCAGTGTGAACATACCCTTAGCCACAAGGCTCTCCCCAGTGCTGCACCTTCATCTCTTCCCATATGTCTATCCACCATGCAATCCATTGTTTGATTGGCTAACAATCTAAATTTTAAAGGAGTACTCCGGGATAGGAAAGTTGTCCTCCATACTGCCTGCAGTAAAAAAAATAAAGAGGTACATACCTTCCATCGCTCCCTTAGGGCCTCCGGTAACCGTCTCCGGTCTCCGCTGCAATCCTCTTCCTGGTTGCCGGTGGTTGGCGAAGTCCTGCTTCAGCCGGTGATAGGCTGAGCAGCAGCGTGACATTTTTTGCCCCGGCAAAAAGGATTAAGGATTTAGATTTTTTAATAGAAATAATTTACAAATCTGTTTAAGTTTCTGGCACCAGTTGATTTAAAAACAAAAAAAAAAAAGTTTTCCACCGGGTACCCCTTTAAGTGTACGCTAAAGCAGACTATGTTACAGGGGCTGTAAAGTTAGTGTAGTTCATAATATAGTGTCTGTACCTGTGTGTGACACTATATTATGTGTCTGTACCTTGCAATTCTTCTGTGATTTACGCCCAAATATTTATTTTTACCAGCATACAAAATTACTCTCAGGTCTCACGTTTTTCCAGGTTGCAGTGTAGCCCAAGACATTACATCACTAGCCAGGTGATGACAGGAGCCTGTCCTGCTTCAATGGGTGGAGCTCCCACTGGGTGGGAGAGAGATCAGTCTGTATTTTTGAAACAACTGTAGGCACCTTGGTTAGAAAACTCTGGTCTTTTGAATGGAATGCAGCTCGTTTGTGCTTCAGTGGGTGGGGTGGCTGATGTGTGGGAGGGAGGAAAGTGACCCCACACTTACAAACAAGGAACTATGGGATGTGTAGTTTGAGAGAGCAAACTCCAATAGGAAATACCCAGTTCACAAGAAAATAGCCACAGTGTTATGGTAATCTCACAACATAGCCATTTACCCCCAAGACAAGCAGAGAAACTTCCTAAGCATGTCCATTACTGTCTGCCAGGTACGTACTAAAATCCCATTATAGTGGATAACCCATTTAATGTCTGACTTTGTCTGTAAATTTACCCTCTGCATTGTAAAGTGCTGCAGAATATGTTGGTGCTATATAAATAACGTGCAAGAATAATATAGTTTCCATTTTGATATAAAACCATCTTTTTCCAAAGACAGACCTTGATGGTGACATAATGGAAAATAATCACAGCATCGAAACTGCAAAATACTTTTGTACAGTGAAGGGTTAAGTAGAACTTAAGAGCTCATATTTTATCTGAGCCCTCAATGCTTGCTGTGTTCAAGCCATAGGGACATTTGCAGCTCATGGTGTTATGAGATTACAAGCAATATCAGAATTACTGCCCTTAAAGCTGGATTTAAAGGGGAGGCTTTAGTATTATTATACCCACCAGAATCTTTTTTTTTTCTGTGTGTATTAACTCTTTCAGCGCTAGGTACTTAAATGGTATGTAACATGCCATGTGATATAATGTCTAAGTGTCCAAACTGTGGACCTAATCCTGTTGCAAAACTACAACTCCCAGCAAACGGCTGCCCGGGTATGCTGGGAGTTGTAGTTTTGCAAAAACTGTCAGTCCACTGTTCGGACTCTGTCATAAACTAAATTAGAGATATTGACATGGACCCTGAATAGAAGGGGGCTTACCACCTAGTAAGAGTGCTTCCTTCTTTCTACTAAACTGGATGAAATGGAGTGTGTGATTCCCACGGCTCGTGATGGTGGACTGGTACTGGTACAGCAATCTTCTGCATCCTGTGTCTGCTTTGCTTTAAGCCCCTGAGCCCTATTGCTTGTAATGTGCCTTGATACCTTTTAATCCCCAAAATAGCAAAGCTATAATGTCTGTCTAGGAGTGAGTGACGTGCATGCTATAAACATAGAATGCTATATATAACAGTATATAGTAAGTTTTGGACAATGTAAAAAGACAAGAAGCACTCCATAGTGCATTAAAAGGGTAATATAACTGAGCCGATATTATCGGATGTGCTTATCCAATAGGTTGTGCAAAGTCAGGCACAACACTGTAAAAGGTATTCCACACTGCAGCCAGTCCCACCACCGCAACGGTGTAGCAAATGTAGCAAAATCCTCCAAACTCCACAAGGACTTGAATCGGCGCAGAATGGATGAGGAACAAGAAGATCACTAGGCGATTTATTTGGAACAACGCGTTTCGATGCCAGGATAGGCGTCTTTTTCAAGTTCACAAGTTCAACTTGAAAAAGACGCCTGTCCTGGCGTCGAAACGCGTTGTTCCAAATAAATCGCCTAGTGATCTTCTTGTTCCTCATCCATTCTGCGCCGATTCAAGTCCTTTTGAAGTTTGGAGGATTTTGCTAAGTTTTGTACAATGTGATAAAGTGAGAGCTTCTCCAGGAAAAAAAAAATCTGTGTTCTCATGCTGACATGATATGTCACATATATATATATATATATATATATATATATATATATATATATTACTATTGGTGATATATCTATTGTTAATATTAATTGGTTCCAGGACGACCATTGTATGTTGAAACCTGGTAATTGGTTCTGAAGCCCCAAAATGTCATCCAAAAATTGGAAAAAAGTGAGGATTGAAAAGAAATAAGTAGATAACTAATACAGATAAAGCCAATCCTTACATATAAAAGTAAGAAAGATCTGCTGGAAGCTGTAAATCACTGTCTATGTAGAGGACAGGAGCTTCTTCAGGGTCCTATACAGTACACACAATGTATTAAAAAATTGAGCCGCCCTCACCTGGTGTCCAAAGGAGCAGCTAACCCTGACACAGGTAAAGAGTAGTACAGAACATGTAATACCTCCCTGTACTGTAGGGGGGCTCTACTAGACAGCCAGTCAGTGCACGCACTTCAGTAATACAGGTGTTTTACCAGTGAATGCCCATTCTGATTGGTCAGATCTTTCAGCCAGTGACACATCAATCGCCAATCCAAGCTGTCTGTAACATTACATGTTGTGTTTGGTTTTAAGTTACAATGGTCCAGAAAAGACGATTGTATGATGGACATATTGTAACCTGAGGCCATTGTAAGTTGAAGGATCATTGTTGTAATACACTATAACATCAGCAGGTAGCTATTACCGGCTAATGTTAAATGTCAGGTCCAGGTGATGTGGTTATAACTGTTCTGCAGGTGTGTTCTTGTGTTCTTTTATTTGCATTGTTACATGTTCTAACAATGGTGAAGTATTAGGGAGTAGGAGTGAAATTGAGGTAGATGCTACAGGTGAAGCCATAAAGAAAAGCATACAAAAATGCTTCCAGAATCACAGTGGGTTTATTTAGTGTCACCATGAAGCCTACCACAACATTACATATGGAATACAAAATACAAGACACAGAGCGCCTTCATGTGCAGAAACCAGGATCAAATGGATGGTAAAGGGTTTGGTACAATCACATTCACCTAAGAACATTGTGCAATAGAAGGCAAAAAGCTCAGAATGCTCAACATTGAAGAAGAATATCCCCAGGCTGCAGCGACTTCCCATGTTGGATCTCCAGACGGGCAGTACTCACAAAATGAAATGAACAAAAGGTTAAAGTGAGGTCTGTGCTGCCAGAAATCCACTCAGATTGTATAAGAAACAACTACAGTAGAATGTCCCAATAGCGGACACTCACTCTGCTATTGAGAGATGTCCTCTATTGGGAAAAAAGGCTCAAAAACATTTCTAAATAACCAAATACTGTCCTGTACTTACTCCAGAGTGTAATTACCTATAAAACATGCTAAAAAGGAATATTACAGTAGAATCTCCCAGTGCCGTTTAACCCCTTAAAGACCAAGCCCATTTTCACCTTAAGGACCCGGCATTCTATGCACATCTGACCACTGTCACTTTAAGCATTAATAACTCTGGGATGTTTTTACTTTTCATTCTGATTCCGAGTGTGTTTTTTCGTGACATATTCTACTTTATGTTAGCGGTAACATTTTGTAGAAAAATTTGAAAATTTTGCATATTTTAACTTTGAAACTCTTTGCTTATAAGGAAAATGGACTTCCCAAATAAATTATATATTGATTCACATATACAATATGTCTACTTTGTGATTTCATCATAAAGTTGACATGGTTTTATTTTGGAAGAGATCAGAGGGCTTCAAAGTTCAGCAGCAATTTTCCAATTTTTCACAACATTTTCAAAATCAGAATTTTTCAGGGACCAGTTCAGTTTTGAAATGGATTTGAGATGCCTTCATATTAGAAATACCCCACAAATGAACCCATTAAAAAAACTGCACCACTCAAAATATTCAAAATGACATTCAGTAAGTGTGTTAACCATTTAGATGTTTCACATGGAATAGCAGCAAAGTGAAAGAGAAAATTCAAAAGCTTCATTTTTTACACTCGCATGTTCTTGTAGACCCAGTTTTGAAATTTTAACCCCATAACCCCTTAAGGACCCGGGCTTTTTCCGTTTTTTCATTTTCAATTTTTCCTCCTTGAATTAAAAAAATCATAACTCTTAAAAATTTTCACCTAAAATTATATATAATGGCTTAATTTTTGCGTCACTAATTCTACTTTGTAATGACATTAGTCATTTTACCCAAAAATCTAGGGTGAAACGGGAAAAAAAATCAATGTGCGACAAAATTGATGAAAAAACACTATTTTGTAAGTTTTGGGGGCTTCTGTTTTTACGCAGTACATTTTTTGTCAAAAATGATACCTTATCTTTATTCTGTAGGTCCATACGGTTAAAATGATACCCTACTTGTATAGGTTTGAATTTGTATCACTTCCGAAAAAAATCATGAATACATGCAGGAAAATTTATACGTTTAAAATGGTAATCTTTTGACCCCCATAACTTTTTTATTTTTCTGTGTTCAGGGCGCTTTGAGGACTCATTTTTTGCGCCATCATCTGAAGTTTTTAGCGGTACCATTTTTGTTCTGATCAGACTTTTTGATCACTTTTTATTCAAAATTGCGCTATTTTGGACTTTGGAATTTTTTTGCACGTACGCCATTGAACGAGCGGTTTAAAAAGTGGTATATTTTTATAATTCAGACATTTCCACACGTGGCGATACCACATATGTTTATTTTTATTATTATTTACATAATGTTTTTTTTTTATTTTTGGAAATGCCGGGTGATTCAAACTTTTATTAGGGGAAGGGATAATTGAAAGGGTTAATGATTTTTTTTTACACTTTTCTTATGCAATATTATAGCTCCTATAGGGGGCTATAACATTGCATTAACTGATCTTTTACACTGATTGATCCATCTCCATAGGAATGGATCAATCAGTGTTTTCGGCGATTGAATGCTCAAGCCTGGATCTCAGGCTTGAAGCAATCATTCGGCGATCGGACAGCACAGGAGAAGGTAAGAAGACCTCCTCCTGTGCTACAGCTGTTCGGGATGCCGCGATTATACCGCGGCGATCCCGAACAGCTCCCTAAGCTAACCGGCACATTTTACTTTCATTTTTAGCCGCGCGGCTCAGCTTTGAGCGCGCGGCTAAAGGGTTAATAGCGCGCGGCACAGGGATCAGTGCCGCGCACTATTAGAGGCGGGTCCCGGCTTCACTATGATGCCGGGCCCGCCGCGATATGATGCGGGGTCACCGTGTGACCCCGCGTTATATATCGCAGGACCGGGACTCATGACGTACGCATACGTCATGGGTCCTTAAGAGGTTAAGGACCGGGTTTTTTTTCGTTTTTGCATTTTCGTTTTTTGCTCTTTGCCTTTAAAAAATCATAACTCTTTAAATTTTGCACCTAAAAATCCATATGTTTGCTTATTTTTTGGGCCACCAATTCTACTTTGTAATGACATCAGTCATTTTGCCCAAAAATCTACGGTGAAACAGAAAAAAAAAATCATTGTGCGACAAAATTGAAAAAAAAAACGCTGTTTTGTAACTTTTGGGGGCTTCCGTTTCTACGTAGTACATTTTTCGGTAAAAATGACACCTTATCTTTATTCTGTAGGTCCATACGATTAAAATGATACCCTACTCATATAGGTTTGATTTTGTCGTACTTCTGGAAAAAATCATACCTACATGCAGGAAAATGAATACGTTTAAAAATGTAATCTTCTGACCCCTATAACTTTTTGATTTTTCCGTGTATGGGGCGGTATCAGGGCTAATTTTTTGCGACATGATCTGAAGTTTTTAACGGTACTATTTTTGCATTGATAGGACTTATTGCTCGCTTTTTATTCATTTTTAAATGATATAAAAAGTGACCAAAAATGCACTATTTTGGACTTTGGAATTTTTTTGCGCGCACGCCATTAACCGAGCGGTTTAATTAACGATATATTTTTATAATTCGGACATTTCCACACCCGGTGATACCATATATGTTTATTTTTATTTACACTGTGTTTTTTTTTATGGGAAAAGGAGGGTGATTCAAACTTTTAATAGGGGAGGGGTTAAATGATATTCATTCACTTTTTTTTTCACTTTTTTTTTGCAGTGTTATAGCTCCCATAGGGACCTATAACACTGCACACACTGATCTTTATCATTGATCACTGGTTTCTCATAGGAAACCAGTGATCGATGATTCTGCCGCTTGACTGCCCATGCCTGGATCTCAGGCACTGAGCAGTCATTCGGCGATCGGACAGCGAGGAGGCAGGTAGGGGCCCTCCCGCTGTCCTGTAAGCTGTTTGGGATGCCGCGATTTCGCCACGGCTATCCCGAACAGCCCACTGAGTTAACCGGCACTTTTTACTTTCGCTTTTAGCCGCGTGGCTCAGCTCTGAGCGCGCGGCTAAAGGGTTAATAGCGCGCGGCGCCGCGATCGGTGCTGTGCGCTATTAGCGGTGGGTCCCGGCTTCACTATGACGCCGGGCCCGCCGTGATATGATGCGGGGTTACCGTGTAACCCCGCGTTATATCACGGGAGCAGGACCAAGGACCGGTACGTCCTTGGTCCTTAAGGGGTTAAAAGAAGAGAAATCTTCCTAAAATTTGTAACCCAATTTTTCTTGAGTAAGGAAATTCCTCCCATGTGTATGTCAAGTTCTCTGTGGGTGCACTACAAGGCTCAGAAGGGAAGGAGCGACAATGGGATTTTGGAGAGTGAGTTTTTCTGAAATGGTTTTTGGGGGGCATATCACATTTAGGAAGCCCCTATGGTGCCAGAACAGTAAAACAAAAATGCATGGCATACTATTTTGGAAACTACACCCCTCAAGGAAAATAACAAGGGGTACAGTGAGCCTTAAAACCCCACAAATGTTTGACGACTTTTCGTTAAAGTTGGATGTGTTGAATTTTTTATTTTTACAAGGAGTAATAGGAGAAAATGCCCCCTACAATTTGTAACCCCATTTCTTCTGAGTATGGAAATACCCCATTTGTGGATTTCAAGTGCTCTGCTGGCGCACTACAATGCTCCGAAGAGAAGGAGCGCCATTGGGCTTTTGGAGAGAGAATTTGGTTTACTTAGTGGTGCCAAAACAGTGGACCCCCCCCAACATGTGACCCCATTTTGGAAGCCACACACCTCATAGAATTTAATAAGGCATGCAGTGAGCATTTACACCTCACTGGCGTTTGACAGATCTTTGGAACAGTGGGTTGAGCAAACGAAAAATTACATTTTTCATTTTCACGTACCACTGTTCCAAAAATCTGTCAGACACCTGTGGGGAATAAATGCTCACTGTACCCCTTATTACATTATGTGAGGGGTGTAGTTTCCAAAATGGGGTCACATGTGGGGGGGGGGGTCCATTGGTCTGGCACCATGCGGGCTTTGTAAACACACGTGGCCTTCAATTCTGGACAAATTTTCTCTCCAAAAGCCCAATGGCGCCACTTCTGAGCATTGTAGTTCGCCTACAGAGCCTTTTACATCCACATATGGGGTATGTTCTTACTCAGAAGAAAGGGGGTTACAAATTTTGGGGGGCATTTTTATTTATTTATTTACTTGTGAAAATGAAAAATTTAGGGTAACACCAGCATTTTAGTTAAGGAAATTTTTCTTTTTTAATTTTCCCATCCAAGCTTAACAAAAATTCGTCAAACACCTGTGGGGTGTTAAGGCTCACTATACCCTTTGTTATGTTCCATGAGGTGTGTAGTTTCCAAAATATGGTCAAATGTGGGTATTTATTTTTTTGAGTTTATGTCAGAACCACTGTAAAATCACCCACCCCTGTGCAAATCACCAATTTAGGCCTCAAAAGTACATAGTGCGCTTTCACTCCTGAGCCTTGTTCTGCTTCCGCAGAGCATTTTACGCCCACATATGGGGTATTTACGTACTCAGGAGAATTTGCTTTTCAAATTTTGGGGGTCTTTTTTTCCTTTTACGGCTTGTGAAAATAAAAAGTATGGGGCAACACCAGCATGTTAGTGTAAATATTTTTTATTTTCTTACACTAACATGCTGGTGTAGACCCCAACTTTTCCTTTCATAAGGGGTAAAAGGAGAAAAAGCCCCCCAAAATTTGTAACTCAATTGCTCCCGCGTACAGAAATACCCCATATGTGGCCCTAAACGATTTCCTTGAAATACGACAGGGCTCTGAAGTGAGAGAGTGCCATCAGCATTTGAGGACTATATTAGGGACTGCATAGGGGTGGACATATGGTTTATTCTATGCCAGTGATTCCCAAACAGGGTGCCTCCAGCTGTTGCTAAACTCCTAGTATGCCTTGAAGTTTTCATTTTTATTGGGGAGGGGGGCAGTGTAAAGGGTGTGTATGTAGTGTTTTACCCTTTATTTTGTGTTTGTAAAGTGTAGTGTTTTTAGGGTACATTCACACAGGCGGGGGTGAGTTTCCCGCTAGGAGTTTGTGCTGCGGCGGAGAATTTGCCAGAGCTCAAACTTGAAGCAGGAAACTCACTGTAAACTCGCCCGTGTGAATGTACCCTATACATTGTACTTTTGCAACAGCTGGGGGCACACTCGTTGGAAAACCTTCAGTTAGGTTCTGTTACCTAACTCAGCATTTTCCAACCAGTGTGCCTCCAGCCATTGCAAAACTACAACTCCCAGCATGGCGAGACAGCCTTTTGCTATTCGTGCATGCTGGAAGTTGTTGTTTAGCAAGATTTAGAGGGCCACGATTTAGAAACCATCGCACAGTGATCTCCAAACTGTGGCCCTCCAGATGTTGCAAAACTAAAAATTCCAGCATGCCCACATGCAGTTTGCTGTCTGGGCATGCTTGGATTTGTAGTTTTGCAACATCTGGAGGGCTACAGTTTAGAGACCACTGTATTATTGTCTCCAAGCAATAGCCCTCCAGATGTTGCTAGGCAACTACTCACCGGCTTTCGAAGGATCCCCACACGCCACACTTGGGAGAGAGGATCGCCGCCCGCCGCTGCCGATTGCCGGTAAGGGACCTCCACCACCGGTCACAGGACAGTTCCCCCATTCTGCCCAGATTACCGTGGGTGGGAGAACGGGGGAACTGAACTTTAACCCCTCCGCCCCTGATCTGCTATTGGTCGGTCGCTTCTGACCGACCAATAGCAGGGAGAGGAGGGGTGGCACCCCTGCCACCTAACTCCTATCCCTTCAGGGGGATCGGGGGTGTCTTATTTTCCGGGTCACTGGAGACCCGTATGACCTGGAATCGCCGCAGATCGCCGATCTGAATTGACCGGTGATTTGCGGCGACATGGCAGGTTCTCAGGACCCCACTGGGCATTTGCACGGGATGCCTGCTGATAGATATCAGCAGTCATCTCAGTCTGGTCCCCGGGGACCGAAATTCCCACGGGCATACAGGTACGCCCTTGGTCATTAAGTACCAAGAAGCCAGGGCGTACCCATACACCCTGGGTCCTTAAGGGGTTAATCTCCCCTTATCAGCCCCCTGTATCATTTCATCTCCCCTTTATAACCTGTAATCAGGGAAGGAGGGGAGGGAATGATGCGGCAGGCGGACGTGCAGAAGCAGGAGACTACTGTTTAAACAGCGATCTTCTGCAGGGGGGTGCAGCAGTGGCCTGAGCCCCTTGGGAGCCTGGGCCCCTTACTGGGATATTGGCTGTAGTCCCTGATGGTGGCCCTGTGTATAAGGTATTGCCGTCACATAAGCCTGGTGGTCCCCTATTGAGAGTGTTTTGTCCCCTATTGGGAGTGTTTTGTCCCCTATTGTCCCCTTTTGCGTGTGTTCACATCCACTATTGAGAGTGTCCCCTATTCGGAGGATGCAAATACATTAAGTCTTATGGGTCTCTGCCGGGAGGGAGGTGTCCACTAAGGGAGATTTTATTATGTTTATTTATCTATATAATTAATAAGAGTTGCTCCTAATACAACCTGACCGGATTTCTGGCAGTGTAGACCTTACATCACCATTTGTTCATTTTGTTTTGTGACAACATTACAGATGTTATGTTTGTCAACTGTCATCAGGTTTATTTATGGTTTTCAATAGCAACCAACAGAATTAGGAATGTAGCTATACAGGATAAAACTACGGCTCCTTTCACA
Source organism: Hyla sarda (assembly GCF_029499605.1). Classification (NCBI taxonomy): domain Eukaryota; kingdom Metazoa; phylum Chordata; class Amphibia; order Anura; family Hylidae; genus Hyla; species Hyla sarda. The sequence goes on along the minus strand of NC_079190.1, from coordinate 105,008,046 downwards.
CTATATGTTGCTCTGTTTTAAAGACTCATTACAATGTCCTGTTAGGAAAACAATTAAAAACGGCCTTTAAAAAAATCCCTTTCAAGTATGTGGGATTTTTTGATTATCCTTTAACACCCATTATAGCCCATTATGAATAACAGACCTTATTTGTGATGGGAGAAAAATTTGTGCATTTAATGTTTTATCTTCCGTCACAAATAACATCTGTTATTCATAACGGGCTATAACGGGTGTTAAAGGAAAATCAAAAAATCCCTTAGACTTGAATGGGATTTTTTAGTGGCCATTTTTAAGGGTTTTCTTAATGGGACATTGTAACGGGTCTTGAAAACGGAGCAACATATAGGCCCTGATTTACTAAGAGTGGATTGTAGGCTTCTTTGTGGGATTTAATTCCCTACAATTTTTTTCCCGTGGTATTTATTAAGCTTTCCCAACATTTTGCACTTTTTCCTAAATTTTGCTTTTTTTAAACATGCTCTAATTTGTAGGATTTTCCTCAGCTCAAATCCACCACATTTTCTGTGGAAACCTTAGTAAATATGTAGGGTTTTTGTGAAAATGTCGGGAACACGCCCCTTTTCTGTGACCACGCTCCCTTTTCCCAACAAGCATGCCCCCTTTTCAGGTTTTTCTAAATAAAATGGAGAGTAGGTCTGGTTTTTCAATTCTGACACAGACAGAATTCTGGCGCAATGAGGCACAATTCTGGCGCAGACAGAATTTCAGATTCTGGCGCACAACCCGTCAAAACAGGTTGAGTTTACAATAGTAAATCAGGGCCATAGTGTGAAAAAAGCCTACGCATATAATTAGTACAAAATAAACAATGCAAAAATAAAGAAACAAACTGTTCTAAATCTAAATCATTACTTTTTTTTTTTTTTTATCTTTTTGTATTTTAGAATGTTAAGCAATGAATACCTTGGGGAAACTGGGAATAAAATACAACATCTCTATAGTAATTGGTGCACAGAGAAATAGCAGCAGTCTCTCCATCTGCCCATTATAGTAGAAAGGTCGCTGCAGTACATGACCTGTGAACTATGACATCTGGAGATTTCGAGCTATGTGACTGAAGGAACTTCCTCTGGTACAGTCCAGCACAAGATTACCTCAAACATGGGTATTTTTCTACAGTTCTAGGCTAAGTTCACACATTGTAAAATGAAAACCAAAAAACCTCAGTAAAATAGATGTAAAAAGCGTCAGTATTTTTTTATCTAATAATGTGCTCTGGTAAAGCCTATGAATAAGCTCTACACGTGGGAGAGATTTCATAAAACATGTGCAGAGCAAAAGTGGTACAGTTGCCCATAGCAACCAATCAGATATATTTATTTAAATTTTTCAGAGACCTTTTTAAATGCAATTGTTTTTTCAGAGACCTTTTAAAAAAATAAAAATAAAATAATAATAATCTATTGGATTGGTTGCTATGGGCATATGGTCAACTTTTCCTCTGCACAGGTTCCATGGACTTTAATGGAACACAAATACATTTTATTTATTTAACTGCAGTAGTTATTTATTCATTTTACAGTGTGTTAACCCAGCCAAGGGCTTTAAAATGTCATACAATAATTGTAAAAATGTAAACCACATCCCTTTGTCTAATAAATGATGATCATAGTATAAAATGTATTTTATTTATTTATTTTATTTTTTTACTTTTAAAAAAGTAGTTTGCGTGTATGTTTACAAAAGTCACAAAAATATTGTGTGCATCGGGTGAGGCCATACATGATATGGCACAATAATGTGGGGGACATTAATCAAATCATTAACCCCCACATTACTGTGCCTCATGTCTGCTTCATCACCCCTCAGCCCCCACATTATTGTGCCTCATCATGTCTACATTTTTACCCCCATCACTGTGCCTTAGGTCTGCTTCATCACCCCCTCCAGCCCCCACATTACTGTGTATCATATCTTATGTATCATATCAGTATTATATTCAATGAGCGCAGTTTGTGGTAGTATTATATTCAGAGGGTGCAGTGAATGGTAGTATCATACTCAGAGGGGACAGTTTGTGGCAGTATCATAATCAGAGGGGGCAGTTTGTGGTAGTATTATATTCAGAGGGGGCAGTGTATGGTAGCATTATATTCAGAGGGGGCAGTGTATGGTAGTATTATATTCAGAGGGTGAAGTTTGTGGTAGTATTATATTCAGAAGGGGCAGTGTATGGTAGTATTATATTCAGAGGGTGAAGTTTGTGGTAGTATTATATTCAGAGGGGGAAGTTTGTGGTAGTATTATATTCAGAGGGTGAAGTTTGTGGTAGTATTCAGAGGGGGCAGTGTATGGTAGTATTATATTCAGAGGGTGAAGTTTGTGGTAGTATTATATTCAGAGGGCGCAGTTTGTGGTAGTATTATATTCAGAGGGCGCAGTTTGTGGTAGTATTATATTCAGAGGGCGCAGTGGGTGGTATTATTATATTCAGAGGGTGAAGTTTGTGGTAGTATTATATTCAGAGGGGGCAGTTTGTGGTAGTATTATATTCAGAGGGGGCAGTGTATGGTAGTATTATATTCAGAGGGGGCAGTGTATGGTAGTATTATATTCAGAGGGGGCAGTTTGTGGTAGTTTTAAATTTAGAGGGGGCAGTGTATGGTAGCATTATATTCAGAGGGGGCAGTGTATGGTAGTATTATATTCAGAGGGGGCAGTGTATGGTAGTATTATATTCAGAGGGGGCAGTTTGTGGTAGTATTATATTCAGAGGGGGCAGTGTATGGTAGCATTATATTCAGAGGGTGAAGTTTGTGGTAGTATTATATTCAGAGGGGGCAGTGTATGGTAGTATTATATTCAGAGGGGGCAGTGTATGGTAGTATTATATTCAGAGGGGGCAGTTTGTGGTAGTATTATATTCAGAGGGGGCAGTGTATGGTAGCATTATATTCAGAGGGGGCAGTTTGTGATAATATTATATTCAGAGGGGGCAGTGTATGGTAGTATTATATTCAGAGGGGGCAATTTGTGGTAGTATTATATTCAGAGGGTGCAGTGTATCTTTTGTTATCAAAACATATGTAGAAAGCAGGGACGTCACTCACTGGGGTACTGTGCCGATAATTCTTTATTTCTTTAAGGTGCAAAAACAGACATGGTGCACGGACGTTTCCAAGGACTCAGCTAATCAGAGTAAGACTGGGTGACAGCTGTTGCGCGTGCGCATTCACGCTTCTTCAGACCCTGAAGAAGAGGGTCTGAAGAAGCGTGAATGCGCACGCGCAACAGCTGTCACCCAGTCTTACTCTGATTAGATGAGTCCTTGGAAACGTCCGTGCACCATGTCTGTTTTTGCACCTTAAAGAAATAAAGAATTATCGGCACAGTATCCCGGTGAGTGACGTCCCTGCTTTCTACATATGTTTTGATACGAAGATGTCTTTTCATTAGGGATCTGGAACCCGAAGGGTTACAGTGCCTGCCAGCACTGTGAAGGGAACTGTGGAGCCCGAGCTCAGGGCGTCTTTTGCTTTCGTTTTATCAGCTGAGAGTGCGATCTAAGGAATTTAGGGGTAGTTGTGCCGGCTGCTCGCTTCTGTGTGCTGTTTGTATCTTTTGTTATATTGACATGTTTCCACCTGTATGATTTTAATATGATTTTTCATTAAAGTTGGATTTTATATTTTCTATTGGGAGCCAGATATCCACTTCTTTCCTTGGAGACAGAAAATTAAGCTTGAAGAAGTCATGGCAGTATGTTCCAACTGAATTAGACAACAGAGAAGATGTCAAGAACTGTGAGTCACTTATATCATTGTCCCATACGTCCCATCTGAGCTGTAGTCACTTGTAAGTTCTGCAGTGATGATGGGTGAAAAAACAACTCCCAGCATATTCTTACCACTACTTGGGTCATACTGGGAGCTGTCATTTCACATGGTAAAAACTTTGGAAGCATTTTATCCTTACTTGGCAATTGGTATAGTTGATAATAATATTGGTAAGTATAACCAGACACAAGAGGTAGAGTGTAAATTTCTACAAAGAAGTTAATACAGTATATTTACAAAAGCATACATACAAAGATTTGAGTCATTACAAAAACATAAATTGTACAAAAAGACACTTTAATATTCAATGCAATGTACATAAAAATTTGAGGTATACCCCTTATCCTTCAATAAAGCCTCTTTTCAACAAGAAAACAAATTAGAGGTATTCCACACAGAGGGGGAATGAAACAACAGGGTGACACTATATCCTAGAACATGCCTGAAACAGTAGAGTATATTATCTGTGTAATGCAAGATCCATGGTAACAGCAATACAAAACATACTTAATATCACATGGCTGCAGGACACAGGAGTAGCACCACCCCAAAGCAGCGTTTTGGAAAAAACCTTTGCCGAGGATGGGTGTCGGGCATCATCGGGGGTGACACCATTTTCTGCCGCATCGGGTGATACCAACCTGTTCCATACTGTACTGCTGCTGCCTCTACTTCCACCCCCACTCTTGCCTTGTCCGTTATTGTTCCATACAGTACTGCTGTTGCTACTTGGGCTACGTTCACATGGCAGAATTTCTGCATGGAATTGTGCATGAAAATTCTGCCAAAAATTCTGCAAAAATGAATTGTCCATTTATTTCAATTCTGCTGAGTGAATGGGACAGCGGAATCCCAATGAAGTGTATTGGCTATAAATGCATGCTGAATTTTCATGCACAATTCCAGGCAGAAATTCTGGAGTGGACATTAGTGTTGAGCGGCATAGGCCATATTCGAATTCGCGAATATTCGCGAATATATGGACGAATATTCGTCATATATTCGCGAATATTCGCATATTCGTTATATTCACGTTTTATTTTCGCATATGCGAATATTCGCATATGCGAAAATTAGCATATGCGAATATTAACATATGCGAATATTAGCACGCGTGGAAATTCGCATATGCGAAAATTAGCATATGCTAATTTTCGTATATGCGAATTCTCGCACGCCAGTCTCACACAGTAGTATTACAGCCTTCTTTACACCACACAAGCTGGAAGCAGAGAGGGATGATCACTGTGATGTGTACTGTGAAGAAAAAAAAAAAAAAAAAAAACGAATATTCGTAATTACGAATATATAGCGCTATATTCGCGAAATTCGCGAATTCGCGAATATGCGATATTCGCGAATAATATTCGAATTGCGAATATTCGCGAGCAACACTAGTGGACATAGCCTTACAGTGCAACTGCTGACACACACAAACCCATTTCTACCATATTCCATTATTTATCATACTGTACTACTGATGCTGTCATTACTGCCTCTACCACTCACCTTGTTGCACATATCCTGCCTTGTTTCATACTGTACTGCTGCTGCTGTAGCTACTGCTACTCCTGCTTATAATTTACAGGATGCCTGTGTGGTACTGGTATCAGACCATTATATGGCCACTGTATGATATTATTGATTATATGGGTCCTATAGTGGTAGCATACACTTTTTCATTACTAAAAGTAAATGTATGCTTGTCCCTGACCTTATGATTAGCTGTTTGTACAGTTTTTTGGGGGGGAGTTTTGGTGCATGCTGTTTGTGACATACAGTATCTGCATCAGGGATGCCCCAGTGTATGCCAACATTGGACATAATGCAACGGAAAAATTTGCAAAACCAACCCAAATCAAATAAAACCCTACAAAATATGTGAAGCAAAACATTTGCATAAGAAACCTACATATGAACGCTCTGAGAAGCGCTGTCGTTCCTAGATCGAGTTCACCTTCGCCCTCCAGTTCCTCTGCTATGGTCCCCCATTCCCCCAAAGGTGGGGATTTCTTGCTTGAGATCGCTAAGCTCACTGCAAAGCTTGTCTGTCTAAAAATTATTTTCGTTTTGACGATGATTTTTTTTCTCCAAATAGGAAGAGTTTCTATGGGCTCGTCAGTAGCCCCTAGTCTAGCTACTGCTTTCATGGCAAATTATGAAGAATTGCATGTTTTTGGTACATGTGGCCTTGGCTTCGCTATGTGGATGACGTCTTCATGCTATGGGAAGGAGATGAAAAATCTTTACTAGCATTTGTGGAAAATTGAATCAACGCCATAACACTATTCAATTTACTATAACATATAATCCAGACATTATACATTTTCTAGATGTTGAAATTTATAAAAAGGGCACTGATATTACTACCACTCTGTACAATAAACCTACAGATAGAAATAGTATGTTACATCGTACATCGTACCACTCACCCACCACCTTTAACCACTTAGGGACCAAGGGCGTACCTGTACGGCCATGGGAATTTGGGTCCCCGCTGCACGCCGGGTGGGGACCGGACGGGGCTGACCGCTGATATCTATCAGCAGGCACCCCGTGCAAATCTGGGTCCTTAGACCCCCCCCGATGTCGGCGATTGCGGTGATTCCGGGTTATACGGGTCCCCAATGACCCGGTGACCCGGAAAATAAGGGGGATCGGGGTTGTCCAAGACGCCCACGATCCCCCTGAAGGGACAGGAGTGAGGTGGCAGGGGTACCACCCCTCCTATCCCTGCAATTGGTTGTTCAGAAGTGACTACCAATAGCAGATCGGGGATGGGGGGGTTTACTTTCGGTTCCCCCACTCTGCCCACCCACAGAACAGGGACCGGCGAAGAAGGTCCACTTACCATCGGCGGCAGCAGCGTGTGGCGATCGGCGCTAGCAGAAGACAGCGATGCGGCACCCTGGATCCTACAGAAGCCAGTGAGTTGTCTAGCAACATCTGGAGGGCTACAGTTTGGAGACCACTATATGTTACAAGACTACAAATTCCAGCATGCCAAAACAGCAAAAGGCTTTCTCGGCATGCTGGGAGTTGTAGTTGCGTACCTCCAGCCATTGCATAACTACATCTCCCAGCATGCCCTTTGGCGATCAATACATGCTGGGAGTTGTAGTTTTGCAACAGCTGTAGGCACACTGGTTGGAAAATACTGAGTTAGGTAACAGAACCAAACTGAAGGTTTTCCAACCAGTGTGCCTCCAGCTGTTGCAAAAGTACAACTCCCAGCATGCAATGTCTGTCAGTAAATGCTGGGAGTTGTAGTTTTGTAACAGCTGGAGGTTTGCCCCCCCCCTCCCCCCATGTGAATGTACATTGTACATTCACACGGGCGGGTTTACAGTGAGTTTCTTGCTTCAAGTTTGAGCTGTGGCAAATTTTTCACCACAGCGCAAACTCCTGGCGGGAAACTCACCGTAACCCCCGCCAGTGTGATTGTACCCTAAAAACACTACACTACCACAAAATAAAGGGCAAAACACTACATATACAACCCCTTACACAGCCTCCCCTCCAATACAAATGAAAAATGTATCGTAGGGCAGTGTTTCCAAAGCGGAGCCTCCAGCTGTTGCAAAACAACAACTCCCAGCATTTCCGGACAGACACTGACTCCAGGCATGCTGGGAGTTTAGCAACAGCTGGAGGCACCCTGTTTGGGAATTACTGGCGTAGAATACCCCTATGTCCACCCCTGTCGTATTTCAAAGAAACAGTTTAGGGCCACATATGGGGTATTTCCATACTCGGGAGAAATTGCACTACAAATTTTGGGGGGCTTTTTCTCCTTTTACCCCTTATGAAAAGGAAAAGTTGGAGGCTACACCAGCCTGTTAGTGTAAACATTTTGTAAACACCCCTCACAGAATGTAACAAGGGGTATATTGCTCCTTAACACCCCACAGGTGTTTGAAGAATTTTATTTAAAGTTAGATCGGAAAATTCAAAAAAATAAAAAAATTTCACTAAAATGCTGGTGTTACCCTTAATTTTTCATTTTCACAAGGGGAAATAGGAAAACAGCCCCCACAATATTTGTAACCCCATTTCTTCTGAAGGAGCGCCATTGGGCTTTTGAAGAGAAAATTTGTCCGGAATTGAAGGCCATGTGTGTTTACAAAGCCCCCATAGTGCCAGAACAATGGACCCCCCCCCCCCACCACACACACACATGTGATCCCATTTTGGAAACTACACCCCTCAAAAATTTGGGGGGGCATTTTCCCCCTTTACCCTTTGTAAAAAAAATGGTAAATTTTGGGAAACACTGCACTTTAGTGAAAAAAGGGTGTTAAGGCTCACTGGACCCCTTGTTATGTGCCTTTAGGGGTGTAGTTTCCAAAATGGTATGCTATGTGGGGTTTTTTCTGCTGTTCTGGCACCATAGGGGCGTCCTAAATGTGACATGCCCCCCAAAAAACTTTTCAGCAAAATTCACTCTCCAAAATCCCATTGTTGGTCCTTCCCTTCTGAGCCCTCTATTGCGCCCGCCGAACACTTGACATACACATGTGAGGTATTTCCTTACTCAAGAGAAATTGTGTTACAAATTTTGGGGGGCTTTTTATCCTATTACCCCTTGTAAATATTCAAAAACTGGGTGTACAAGAACATGCGAGTGTAAAAAATTTAGATTTTGAATTTTCTCCTTCACTTTGCTGCTATTCTTGTGAAACACCTAAAGGGTTAACACACTTACTAAATGTCATTTTGAAGACTTTAAGGGGTGTAGTTTTTATAATGGGGTCATTTGTGGGTTATTTCTAATATGAAGGCCCTTCAAATCCACTTCAAAACTGAACTGGTCCCTGAAAAATTCTGATTTTGAAGATTTTGTGAAGAATTGGAAAATTTATGCTGAACTTTGAAGCCCTCTGATGTCTTCCAAAAGTAAAAATATTATAGTAGCGTGTTCGGGAGGAATCCCGGCATGGGTCTCCTATTCTTCCCGCGGGTAACAGTTTTGGCGCTGCAGCGCTACACCTGCGGAGTGGAAATAAGCAGTCGGAGCTTTTTTGAGGTTATTGATCACTTTTTATTAAAAAGTCATAAAAAGGATCAGGTATGGACAACGCGTTTCGGAGGGGCTCCCTCCTTCGTCAGGTCCGCTTTTACCAAAAGTAAAAACATGTCAACTTTATGATGCAAACATAAAGTAGACATATTGTATATGTGAATCAATATATAATTAATTTGGAATGTCTATTTTCCTTACAAGCAGAGAGCTTCAAAATTAGAAAAATGCTAAATTTTCAATTTTTTCATAACATTTTGGAATTTTCCACCAAGAAGCCAATTTATAAGATGCAAGAAGAATATCTAGTAATGATGAAGAATACAATAAAAATAAAAGAAAGTTGATTTTAAAGATCCTCCATTGTTTGCTTTTAAAAGGGTAAATGATTGGAGACAGATTAATAAGAAGTGATGTAAAACCTAAAAAAATAAGATTTTCAAGCAACAAAAAAGAACAGGACATGTCAATCATGCTCCCAATGCCATAGTTTCATAAGAGGTGATTTACCTCCTAAAGTGGTAGCCTATGTCGGCCAAACTTCTAAACAAATAAAGTAAGACTCAGGCTAGGTTTCGGCTAGGTTTCCACTTTTTTGTGAAAAAACATGGCGGACATATATGATAGCTGCAAGTCAATTGTAAACTGCAAAATGACAAATCCACTTGGCGTTTTTCAGTTTGGCATTTTTTTAATCCTTTTGGCGTTTTTGGGCTCCTTGGCAGTTTTTAAAAAACGACCTCTTGTCGAGACTTTGGTGTTTTTTCGGGAAAATCTTGGCGTTTTCCTCCCATAGAAGTCTATGGGAGTGAAAAAACGCCAAGAAAAACGCCATGTGGGTTTTAAATTTGGCGTTTTTTCAGGCGGTTTTTATTCTCTTTTGGACTTTAGCGATCCAAAAAAGTGTTGGAGATACCTTTTTTATTAAAATTTTGTAGGGTACCATTAAAAAATAATAATAAAAAAGATACAGTAGTGATGGAAAAAATTGTATCTAACAAAATATATCTTTTTTATAACAACATTTTTATAAATTTTTAAACAGGGATCAATTTATGTGAGCGGGTAGGGCACTAAAAATGTAGCCGACAATAATAAAAATGTAGTGTGTGTGCATGTTTCACTTTTTTTTTACATTTTTTAGGTAGTACTACTACTCCCTGCATAGAACACACTGTTCCATGATAGGAGTAGTAGTTACCTGTACTAATTGACAGATCGCTGGGGTCCCTTGCGATCCTCCTGTATAATGTAAAGATGCGGCCGCTCTTCTATGGTCCCCTGCACTCACGTATATATACACATATTCATATTTCCCACAGAGCTGTGATTGGTCAGATGGTTCCAGCCAATCACAACTCTGTGGGAAATAGGAATATGTGTATATATACGTGAGTGCAGGGGACCATAGAAGAGCGGCTGCTGCATCTATACATTATACTGGAGGATCGCAACGGGTGTCAGGAGGAGTGACACTCGCTGCAATCTGTCTATTAATGCAGGTACTACAGCTCCCAGCATGGAGCAGAGTGTGCAGAGTGTGCTCCATGTTGGGAGTATTAGTACCTGCAGTAAGGGACAGATCCCAGGGATGTCACTCCTCCTGACACCCTCTGCGATCAAAGTGACTGTCGGGATCAGCTGTTCTCAAGGCTACAGAGCCGGGAGAACAGCTGATCCTGAGCAGTAGATATACATCGTATATCTACTGTCCAGCAAGAACTTACAGTGAGCCTGCAATGTGTATACAGTATACACATTGCTGGCTCACTTAACCCCTTGCTGAGCTGTGCGCTATGCACCAGGCCAGCAAGGAAAGAGTTAACTTACACTGCTAGACAGTGTAGGTTAACCCTTTGGGCGGTATACACTATATACAGCTATCTATAGATAGCTGTATATAGTGTATACAGAAGATGGAGAAGTCCCCTTACCTCCGTCCAGTCCCCGTGGGTGCGTGTAGCTCCGCCCCCTAGTGATGACGTCATTAGGGGCGGAGCTACATACGCGATCCAGGCTGGCAAGGGTATAAGGCTCTGTTAACATTGTCCGTATTGGATAATGGGAACAGACCCTTCTGGCAGTGTCTACCCAGATAGGGAGACTCCAGCTGTTGCTAAACTACAACTCCCAGCATGCTCAGACAGCCAAAGGCTGTCTGGGCATGCTGGGAGTTGTAGTTTTGCACCAATTGGAGGCTCACTGTTTAGGTAGACATTGCATTATGGGTGCTCTCACCTGCAGAGAGCACAAAAAATGTCCTAACCTATTTTTTTAGTGTTTTTTTTCTTCTCATTTCAGATCCGTGTATGAGGATTACGACGAATTCGATGGATTACGACGGATGAACAGGATTTTTTTATATTTTAATAAAATGGTTAACGAGGGCTGTGGGGGAGTGTTTTTTAAAATAACATTTTTTTTCCAATATGTTGTGGGGCTATGTTGTGTTTTCTTTTTTTATTGAATATTCAGGCTTAGTTATGGAGGCTGTCTAATAGACAGAATCCATGACTAAGCCGGGGCTTAGCGTTAGCCCCAAAAACAGCTAGCGCTAACCCCCAATTATTACCCCGGTACCCACCGCCACAGGGGTGCCGGGAAAAGCCGGTACCAACAGGCCCGGAGCGTCAAAAATGGCGCTCCTGGGCCTAGGCGGTAACAGGCTGGCGTTATTTAGGCTGGGGAGGGCCAGTAACAATGGTCCTCGCCCATCCTGGTAATGTCAGGCTGTTGCTGCTTGGTTGGTATCTGGCTGATACTGAAAATAGGGGGAACCCTATGCGTTTTTTATTTTTTATTTTTTTTTTTATTTATGAAAAAAAAACGCATAGGGTTCCCCATATTTTCATTCTCAGCACGATACCAACAAAACAGCCGCATGCTATCCAGGTAGATCGAACTAAGTTTGTATGGGTGGTGAACGATAGCACCATTTTACCTTGCATGGACTTGTTACATGCTTAACAATACTGTTCATAGAGTAACCTATTGCTATTGAACTTGCATTCCCTGCCCCACCGCCTGAACTGCTCTTACTTCCCGGCCCTTACTCAGACGTTCTCTAATACTCATCAAGGTTGTTTCTGACCACTTGCTCCTGGTTTTTATTGCATTTCCTGTATGTGTATTGCCTCATTTACACTATGCTTTTTCCTTTTTTGTTCCCAGTCTCACTTTGTACCCACACCCTTCTGCCTTCACGGTTTTTGTTATTCCCTTTTTCATTTGTTCTCAATATAGCTTTTCTGAATGAAAATAAATAAATTAATAATTCTGTTGGGAAAATTACAAAATAGAGGGTCTGATTACACCCTACAACACTACATTACCTAATCCTTTTACTTCCGGCCCTTTGGAATGTTTGAGGTTTGCTTTTTTCTAAGTGATTTTGCTTGGTACTAGAGGGGAGATTTATCAAAACCTGTGTAGAGGAAAAGGTAACCAGTTGCCCACAGCAACCAACCAGATCGCTTCTTTTATTTTTTAGTGGCCTTTTTAGAAACTAAAGAAGCAATCTGGTTAGTTGCTACGACAGCTGATTAACTTTTCCTCTGTACATGGCTTTGATTAATCTTGTGTAAAATTTTCAGTAAATCACCAATTTATGGGGTTGGTTAAATATTCTCAATTTTGGTGAAAGGGGGAATGGCCTGATGTCTTGATGGTGCAAGATTAGTTTTAAAATATAGTCAATTAAACAATAAAACAGATTAATTATATTTCTCATGAGATGAAGGGCACTTTTTAGTCATATTACCAGAAGAATGAGCTTCACAGTAGCCATCTTGAAATACACAACATGTGACAACCCATTTACTTCTACAGCTGTACAGAAGACATCATCGACAGTCAATGGAAAAGGTTGGACAGCTAATGAGTTAACTGGATATCTCTGGGGACTGCAGACGTTGTCCTCTTCCTGGGGACTCTGAACACCTTACCCACAACCTCTAAATTAGTAATTAGTGGAAATGAATAAATTATATTTAGAAGGATTGTGTTGTCTTTAATAGAGTAAATTTGACAGTTATGAGCTCCAGTGATGAATGATGGTTTGATCAGAGGGAAAACGTGATTGGGAGATGCTGGGTTTAGAGCTGCCAGATATCCTTCAAGCGAATTGGCATCAATACAATGTTTAAATGTGGTGTAAAATTAAATAAGATTGAATTCAATTTAATGTTTGTGAAATTTAACAAAACTGATTCTTCGTACAAATCTCATCTCCCAGGAGATCAAGAAAGAAGGGAAGTCATTAACCAAAGTTATAATATAAAAGGTTAACTTTAAAGAACAGTCACAGTATTACCGCCATGGCGGCATCGATCAACGTGATAAACAAGCACCACTTAGTATATGAATAGGAGAAGATTAAGAAGTTACAATACAAAAATATTTCCTCTTATTAACTGGTGGAAACTCTCAAATCATTGTGTCTGCACAAGTCATAGGCAGTGTGGTGTCCCGGTACAGGACTTGGTCCTGTCCCTTTGTCTGGAGTCCCCTCAGCCAGAGTCCCTCCATGCTAATGGGCTCTCCTGAAGGGCTAACCCCTAGTCACCTCTTAATATGGTAATATTTAATGTATGTATTTATATATTTATTTAATTAATCTAGGATACCTCTGTATAGGACCTTAGAGGTCACGTGCCTTTAATTTATGTTATGCTATGATTTAAGGACCTTTGGGTCATGTCATATACCCAGAGTTCCATGGGTCAGGACTGACAGGTTTGGCTATCCAATGAGCTTTGTCTCACCCCCTTAATATATAAGGGGCTGCTGCCACTAAATTGATCTGTACATGAAAGAAAAAACATCTCATATCTAATCATCAACTCAAGCTAGGCCTGAAGCCTTATCTTCCGCAGCCACTAAACCGTGAGTTACTAAAATCCTGTGTGACTACTGCAACTCAATTATCCTAAATTCAGTAGCACAGTGGCTAGCAATCAAAGCTCATTGATATCTAAGAAGTTCCAGAAAACCTGTGAGCAACCTGTAACAGGTCCTCTCCTAAAGACTGTTCTGTTTCCTGCAGTTGCATAAAATATGCAGTAAAGTTTATTCCGGTTTTCATCAATATCTGCTGTGGACATTCAATTATTTCTCCCTACCATTTCTGGAACGGCTGGCGGTAGGACCATTGCCCTAAGGAAACCGCATCCTGGCATCACAACAACATAGGGTTAATACCAATACCCTACACTACCACTCCGCAACACCCCTATTGCATCCTTCCACCACGACACCACAGCAGCATCCGTGTAGTCTCTTAAGCTTCAAATATATCTCCAGGTGCCCAACACTATCCAACCTCCCAATGAGTCACTATAAGGGTTTAAAAGACTAAGTTGGGTTATTTGACCAAGACAAGAGGTAAATGTAATAGGCAGCCATCTAGGAAATGACTGAATGGCAATGCTCAATTTATGGATTAGAGTAAAACAATAATCTTCATTCTTTTTACAACCAATACACAACATTGTCTGAGCAGTTTGTAATTCAGTGGGATTTTTATATAGGGTAACACATTTCACAGCACCTTACACTTAAAAAACTCAGACATGATACAGGTATAGGAACAAACCAACAATTTGAACAAGAGGAGTGAGGGCGCTGCTCACAAGAGATCACAATCTAAAGTATGAGATAATAGTGGAAAAAGGTGAAAGAGCTTGATTTCTACAATGGTTCAGCCTCCTGTCATAAAAATAGAATGGTACATATAAAGGTGGTTAAGACAGATACCCAGCCTATATATCTGTGTGTACATTGTATATAATAATCATAAGGCTTATACATATATATATACACACACACACTGCTATATTTTAAAAATGATATTTGCTATTTACTCATAGACCAGAGGTTCCCAAACTGTAGACCTTCAGACATTGCAAAACTACAACTCCCAGCAAGCTCAGAGAGCTGTTGATTGTCCAGGCCTTCTGAGAGTTGTAGTTTTTCAACATCTGCAGGTCCACATTTTGGAGATCACTGCCATAGACTTTAAAGGAGTAGTCCAATATAAAAAAAATAAAATAAAATAGCTCCTATTCACAAGATAGGGGATAAGTTTCATATCACAGGAGGAGTTTTGACCTCTGGAGCTGCCTGCGATCTTCTTGCTGTACCCCGGCTCTCTGCATGAATTATGCTGTCTCGACCACGGCGCAATGCAGTGGTCAATACATCAGTGCATCTCTATGGGAGGTCCGGTGATACACGAATGCTGTATCTCCAGATCTCCCATGAAGATGCATTGAGGGGGCATGACGGCCACAGCTTTGTGCGGTGATCGACACACTTCATTCATGAGGAGAGACAGGGCACCACAAAGGATATTGCGAGGGGGCCCAGCAGTCGGATCCCCCGTGATCTGACACTTAGGGAGTGTTTATACCGGATAACTTATTTAATGGAACACATTGTTTGATAAAAAAAAAATAAAAACAAAACTGATTTTTATCTATCTATTTAATAATAATAATAATTATCTATTTAATAATATTTATCATTATATACATGTTCATTGACCCCTTAAGGACAAAGCCCATTTTCACCTTAAAAGGGTACTCCACCCCTAGACTTCTTATCCCCTAGATGTCAGATCGCCAGGGTCCCGCTGCTGGGGATCCCCGGGATCTCGGCTGTGGCACCCCGCTATCATTAATAACCAGTGATACAGGGGCCGGAGCATCGTGACGTCATGGCCCGCCCTCTTAATGCAAGTCTATGGGAGGTGGCGCCCCCTCCCATAGACTTGTATTGAGGGGGCGGGCCGTTACGTTACGAGGGGGCAGAGCCGCGACGTAACGATGCTCCGGCACCTGTATTGCCTGTCATTATGCACAGAGCGAGTCTGCTCTGTTCAGTAATGATAGCGGGGTGCCGCAGCCGGGATCCCGGGGGTCCCCAGCAGCGGGACCCCAGCAATCTGAGATCTTATCCTAGGGGCGGAGTACCCCATTATGTCTAGGGGTGGAGTACCCCAATAAACAAAAGAGAATCTTTTGCACATCTGACCACTGTCACTTTAACCATTAATAACTCTGGGATACTTTTACTTATGAATTTGATTCCAAGATTTTTTTTTCGTGACATATTCTACTTTAACATAGTGGTAAATTTCCGTTGATACTTGCATCATTTCTTGGTGAAAAATTCAAAAATTTCATGAAAAATTTGAAGCATCATAAAGTTGACATGTTTTTACTTTTGGAAGACACCAGAGGGCTTCAAAGTTCAGAAGCAATTTTCCAATATTTCACATAATTTTCAAAATCAGAATTTTTCAGGGACCAGTACAGTTTGAAGTGGATTTGAAGGGCCTTTATATTACAAATACCCCATAAATGACCCCATTATAAAAACTGCACCTCTCAAAATATTCAAAATCACATTTAGAAAGTGTGTTATCCCTTTAGGTGTTTCATAGGAATAGCAGCAATGTGAAGGAGAAACTTCAAAATCTTCATTTTTTACACTCGCATGTTCTTGTAGATCCAGTTTTTGAGTTTTTACAAGGGGTAAAATGAGAGAAATCCCCACACAATTTGTAACCCAATTTTTCTTGATTAAGGAAATACCTCATATGTGGATGTAAAGTGTTCTGCAAGCACAGTAGAGGGCTCAGAAGGGAAGGAGCGACAATGGGATTTTGGAGAGTGAGTTTTTCCTAAATGGTTTTGGGGGGCATGTCACATTTAGGCAGGAGCGTACCAAGAGAATTTGGCACCCGGGGGGAAACCCTTTGTTTGGCATTCCCCCACCCACACCCTTCCTTAATTACACCCCCACCCGCACCCCCCTTAATTACACCCCACTCCCTCCCCCCAATTACACCCACCCTTATTTACACCCCCTCCTTCCCCTGCCCTCCCTCCCCTTAATTACACCCCCACCCTCCCTTCACATATAATTATTTACTTACATTTTGATGATGCCTCTGTCCGACCACTGGTGATGGATCCTTCTGCTCCTTTAAAAGATCTGTGAAGGCGGCGTCAGTGTCATGATGCCCTGTTGCGCACCGCCACAACACTCCTCCCAATGCTGCTCTGACTCCACAGATGCAGGTTCCGGGTGGAAAAGCGTTGTGGTCGCGGTGCAGTAGTGGATAGGGCCATTAGGTTAACTTTAAAGAACAGTCACAGTATTACCGCCATGGCGGCATCGATCAACGTGATAAACAAGCACCACTTAGTATATGAATAGGAGAAGATTAAGAAGTTACAATACAAAAATATTTCCTCTTATTAACTGGTGGAAACTCTCAAATCATTGTGTCTGCACAAGTCATAGGCAGTGTGGTGTCCCGGTACAGGACTTGGTCCTGTCCCTTTGTCTGGAGTCCCCTCAGCCAGAGTCCCTCCATGCTAATGGGCTCTCCTGAAGGGCTAACCCCTAGTCACCTCTTAATATGGTAATATTTAATGTATGTATTTATATATTTATTTAATTAATCTAGGATACCTCTGTATAGGACCTTAGAGGTCACGTGCCTTTAATTTATGTTATGCTATGATTTAAGGACCTTTGGGTCATGTCATATACCCAGAGTTCCATGGGTCAGGACTGACAGGTTTGGCTATCCAATGAGCTTTGTCTCACCCCCTTAATATATAAGGGGCTGCTGCCACTAAATTGATCTGTACATGAAAGAAAAAACATCTCATATCTAATCATCAACTCAAGCTAGGCCTGAAGCCTTATCTTCCGCAGCCACTAAACTGTGAGTTACTAAAATCCTGTGTGACTACTGCAACTCAATTATCCTAAATTCAGTAGCACAGTGGCTAGCAATCAAAGCTCATTGATATCTAAGAAGTTCCAGAAAACCTGTGAGCAACCTGTAACAGGTCCTCTCTTAAAGACTGTTCTGTTTCCTGCAGTTGCATAAAATATGCAGTAAAGTTTATTCCGGTTTTCATCAATATCTGCTGTGGACATTCAATTATTTCTCCCTACCGTTTCTGGGACGGCTGGCGGTAGGACCATTGCCCTAAGGAAACCGCATCCTGGCATCACAACAACATAGGGTTAATACCAATACCCTACACTACCACTCCGCAACACCCCTATTGCATCCTTCCACCACGGCACCACAGCAGCATCCGTGTAGTCTCATAAGCTTCAAATATATCTCCAGGTGCCCAACACTATTCAACCTCCCAATGAGTCACTATAAGGGTTTAAAAGACTAAGTTGGGTTATTTGACCAAGACAAGAGGTAAATGTAATAGGCAGCCATCTAGGAAATGACTGAATGGCAATGCTCAATTTATGGATTAAAACAATAATCTTCATTCTTTTTACAACCAATACACAACATTGTCTGAGCATTTTGTAATTCAGTGGGATTTTTATATAGGGTAACACATTTCACAGCACCTTACACTTAAAAAACTCAGACATGATACAGGTATAGGAACAAACCAACAATTTGAACAAGAGGAGTGAGGGCGCTGCTCACAAGAGATCACAATCTAAAGTACGAGATAGTGGAAAAAGGTGAAAGAGCTTGATTTCTACAATGTTACATAGTTACATAGTTACATAGTTAGTACGGTCGAAAAAAGACATATGTCCATCAAGTTCAACCAGGGAATTAAGGGGTAGGGGTGTGGCGCGATATTGTGGAAGGGATGGGATTTTATATTTCTTCATAAGCATTAATGTTATTTTGTTCCATGAATGTATCTAATCCTGTTTTAAAGCTGTTAATTGTTCCTGCTGTGACCAGTTCCTGAGGTAGACTGTTCCATAAATTCACAGCCCTCACGGTAAAGAAGGCATGTCGCCCCTTGAGACTAAACTTTTTCTTCTCCAGACGGAGGGAGTGCCCTCTCGTCCTTTGGGGGGGGGGGGGGGGGGGTTAACCTGGAACAGTTTTTCTCCATATTTTTTGTATGGGCCATTAATATACTTATATACGTTTATCATATCCCCCCTCAAACGTCTCTTCTCAAGACTAAACAATTGTAACTCCTTTAATCGCTCCTCATAGCGAAGATGTTCCATGCCCCATATTAGTTTAGTCGCGCGTCTCTGCACCCTTTCCAACTCCGCAGTGTCCCTTTTATGGACAGGTGCCCAAAACTGAACAGCATATTCCAGGTGAGGCCGTACCAATGCTTTATAAAGGGGGAGTATTATGTCCCTGTCCCTTGAGTCCATGCCTCTTTTGATACATGACAATATCCTGCCGGCTTTGGAAGCAGCAGCCTGACATTGCATGCTATTCTGTAGTCTGTGATCTACAAGTACACCCAGATCCTTCTCTACCAGTGACTCTGACAGTTTAATCCCCCCTAAGACAGCCTTCTGTCATAAAAATAGAATGGTACATATAAAGTTGGTTAAGACAGATACCCTGCCTATATAACTGTGTGTACATTGTATATAATAATCATAAGGCTTATACATATATATATACACACACACACTGCTATATTTTAAAAATGATATTTGCTATTTACTCATAGACCAGAGGTTCCCAAACTGTAGACCTTCAGACATTGCAAAACTACAACTCCCAGCAAGCTCAGAGAGCTGTTGATTGTCCAGGCCTTCTGAGAGTTGTAGTTTTTCAACATCTGCAGGTCCACATTTTGGAGAATACTGCCATAGACTTTAAAGGAGTAGTCCAATATAAAAAATAAATAAAAAATTTGCTCCTATTCACAAGATAGGGGATAAGTGTCATATCACAGGAGGAGTTTTGACCTCTGGAGCTGCCTGCGATCTTCTTGCTGTACCCCGGCTCTCTGCATGAATTATGCTGTCTCGACCACGGCGCAATGCAGTGGTCAATACATCAGTGCATCTCTATGGGAGGTCCGGTGATACACGAATGCTGTATCTCCAGATCTCCCATGAAGATGCATTGAGGGGGCATGACGGCCACAGCTTTGTGCGGTGATCGACACACTTCATTCATGAGGAGAGACAGGGCACCACAAAGGATATTGCGAGGGGGCCCAGCAGTCGGATCCCCCGTGATCTGACACTTAGGGAGATACAATTTTTATACCGGATAACTTATTTAATGGAACACATTGTTTGATAAAAAAAAAATACAAACAAAACTGCTTTTTATCTATCTATTTAATAATAATAATAATTATCTATTTAATAATATTTATCATTATATACATGTTCATTGACCCCTTAAGGACAAAGCCCATTTTCACCTTAAAAGGGTACTCCACCCCTAGACTTCTTATCCCCTAGATGTCAGATCGCCAGGGTCCCGCTGCTGGGGATCCCCGGGATCTCGGCTGTGGCACCCCGCTATCATTAATAACCAGTGATACAGGGGCCGGAGCGTCGTGACGTCATGGCCCGCCCTCTTAAAGCAAGTCTATGGGAGGTGGCGCCCCCTCCCATAGACTTGTATTGAGGGGGCGGGCCATTACGTTACGAGGGGGCAGAGCCGCGACGTAACGATGCTCCGGCACCTGTATTGCCTGTCATTATGCACAGAGCGAGTCTGCTCTGTTCAGTAATGATAGCGGGGTGCCGCAGCCGAGATCCCGGGGGTCCCCAGCAGCGGGACCCCAGCAATCTGAGATCTTATCCTAGGGGCGGAGTACCCCATTATGTCTAGGGGCGGAGTACCCCATTAAAGAAAAGAGAATCTTTTGCACATCTGACCACTGTCACTTTAACCATTAATAACTCTGGGATACTTTTACTTATGAATTTGATTCCAAGATTTTTTTTTTGTGACATATTCTACTTTAACATAGTGGTAAATTTCCGTTGATACTTGCATCATTT
The DNA here is from genome assembly GCF_029499605.1 of Hyla sarda. Lineage (NCBI taxonomy): Eukaryota > Metazoa > Chordata > Amphibia > Anura > Hylidae > Hyla > Hyla sarda. The sequence goes on along the minus strand of NC_079190.1, from coordinate 104,987,436 downwards.
CTTGGTGAAAAATTCAAAAATTTCATGAAAAATTTGAAGCTCTCTGCTTTTAAGGAAAATGGACATACCACATAAATTATATATTGATTCACATATACAATATGTCTACTTTATGTTTGCATCATAAAGTTGACATGTTTTTACTTTTGGAAGACACCAGAGGGCTTCAAAGTTCAGAAGCAATTTTCCGATATTTCACATAATTTTCAAAATCAGAATTTTTCAGGGACCAGTACAGTTTGAAGTGGATTTGAAGGGCCTTCATATTACAAATACCCCATAAATGACCCCATTATAAAAACTGCACCTCTCAAAATATTCAAAATCACATTTAGAAAGTGTGTTATCCCTTTAGGTGTTTCATAGGAATAGCAGCAATGTGAAGGAGAAACTTCAAAATCTTCATTTTTTACACTCGCATGTTCTTGTAGATCCAGTTTTTGAGTTTTTACAAGGGGTAAAATGAGAGAAATCCCCACACAATTTGTAACCCAATTTTTCTTGATTAAGGAAATACCTCATATGTGGATGTAAAGTGTTCTGCAAGCACAGTAGAGGGCTCAGAAGGGAAGGAGCGACAATGGGATTTTGGAGAGTGAGTTTTTCCTAAATGGTTTTGGGGGGCTTGTCACATTTAGGCAGGAGCGTACCAAGAGAATTTGGCACCCGGGGGGAAACCCTTTGTTTGGCATTCCCCCACCCACACCCTTCCTTAATTACACCCCCACCCGCACCCCCCTTAATTACACCCCACTCCCTCCCCCCAATTACACCCACCCTTAATTACACCCCCTCCTTCCCCTGCCCTCCCTCCCCTTAATTACACCCCCACCCTCCCTTCACATATAATTATTTACTTACATTTTGATGATGCCTCTGTCCGACCACTGGTGATGGATCCTTCTGCTCCTTTAAAAGATCTGTGAAGGCGGCGTCAGTGTCATGATGCCATGTTGCGCACCGCCACAACACTCCTCCCAATGCTGCTCTGACTCCACAGATGCAGGCGCCGGGTGGAAAAGCGTTGCGGTCGCGGTGCAGTAGTGGATAGGGCCATTAGGTAGCAGATTCTCCACATTACGTAGCATAGATTCCCCACATTAGGTAGCATAGATTCCCCACATTAGGTAGCATAGTTTCCCCACATTAGGAAGCATAGATTCCCCACATTAGGTAGCATAGTTTTCCACATTAGGTAGCATAGACTCCCCACATTAGAAAGCAGTTTCCCCACATAAGGTAGCATAGATTCACCACATTATAAGGGAAGCACAGTTTCCCCACATTAGGAAGCATATTCATGAAAATTGCTAAATCTGAAGGGACATATGTTACAGAACTACAACTCACAGCATGCCTGGGCAGTCCAGGCATGCTGAGAGTTGTAGTTTGGCAAAATCTGGAGGGCTACCGTTTGGCCACCACTGTAACAATGGTCTCCAAACTGTGACCCTCCAGATGTTGCCAAACTACAACTCCCAGCATGCCCAGACAGCCTTTGTCTGTCTGGGCATGCTGGGAGTTTCAGTTTGGCCTTCCTAGTGGTTGCCACAGTAAAGATCGTTTTACTTTCACTTTCAATTTCCCCCCCGCCCCCACCCCCACCGACGATTCCCTACCTGAGCCAGTCTCCAGCGAAGATCCGGGGTCCTCAGGCATCTTTTCCTGCATCTTTACCTCGACATCCAGGGGCGGGCAGAACGAGGGGTTGCGATGACAACCCCCTGTCCTGCGCTGCCATTGGTCAGAACTCCGTTCTGCTAATGGCAGGGGATAGGAGGAGATCGCAGCTCTGCGACCTCACTCCTATCCCTTAGGCTGATCGGCCCTCCGATCAGCCCTATTTTCCTGGTGATCGAGTCACCAGAGACCCGATCAGCCTGGAATTGGAGAAAATCGCATGTCTGAATTGACATGCAATTTTCTCCGATCGCCGACATGGTCCCCAACCGGCTAGCGGCGGGGACTGGAATTCCCATGGGCGTATCCATATGCCCTCAGTCCTTAAGGACTCAGGATGCAGGGCGTATGGATACGCCATGTGTCCTGAACAGGTTAAAGTTGGATGTGTAAATGATTTTTTTCTTTTTCACTAAAATGCTGGTTTTTCACCAAATTTTATATTTTTACAAGGGAAATAGGAGAAAATGACCCCCCAAATTTGTAACCCCATCTCTTCTTAGTATGGAAATACCCCATATGTATCATATGTGTAATCAAGTGCACTGCAGGCGCACTACAGGTCTCAGAAGAGAAGGAGTCACATTTGGCTTTTGGAAAGCAAATTTAGCTGAAATGGTTTTTGGGGGGCATGTTGCATTTAGGAAGCCCATATGGTGCCAGAACAGCAAAAATAAAACCACATGGCATACTATTTTGGAAACTATACCCCTCAAGAAATATAACAGGGGGTATAATGAGCCTTAACACCCCACAAGTGTTTGACGACTTTTCATTAAATTCGGATGTGTAAATACATTTTTTTTTCACTAAAATGCTGTTTTTTTAAAAATTTTACATTTTTACAAGGGGTAATAGGAGAAAATGCCCCCCCAAAATGTGTAACCCCATCTCTTCTGAGTAAGGAAACACCCCATGTGTGGACATCAAGTGCTCTGCTAGCGCACTACAATTTTTGGAAAGCAAATTTTGCTGAAATAGTTTTTGGGGGGCATGTTTCATATATATATGCATTGTACTATTTTGGAAACTACATCCTTCAAGGAACGTAACAAGGGATACAGTGAGCCTTAACACCCCACAGGTGTTTGACGACTTTTCGTTAAAATCAGATGTGTAAATGATTTTCTTCACTAAAATGCAGTTTTTTCCCCAATTTTACCATTTTTACAATGGGTAATAGGAGAAAATTCCCCCCAAAATTTGTAACCCCATTTCTTCTGAGTATGGAAATACCCCATGTGTGGACAGCAAGTGCAGAGCAGATGCACTACAATGCTCAGAAGAGGGTAAGCAAATTTTGCTGAAATGGTTTTTGGGAAGGAAGCCCCCATGGTGCCAGAAAAGCAAAAAATAAGTACGGTCCAATTTTTGGGGGGCAAATCGCTATTAAAGACGGCTATTTCTGGCCTGCAAAGAGCCTCAACAAGGGTGTAGAACATTTTGCCTTGACATAACACGCATAGGGAGTGTGCTGTGTTAGTTAAATAATACTGTTATTCAGTATGACATGCAGCACACTTTTTTAAGCGTACAGTAGCACATTTTTCTGCCCTCATAAGTGCATACCTACATCTAATTAGTGTACCATTGTGTACCTGTTAAACTCTCAAGGGCCTAGATACTGTGAAAGGCCAGGCAAAAGTACTCACCGGCTGCTGTTCTAGACAAATACTATTAAGCGTAGTGGAGTGCATTCTACTGCCCTCATAAGTTCACACCACACAAGTTCATCTAAGTGTTGTACCATTTTGTTCCTGATAAAGTCTTAAGGGCCTAGTTACTGTAAAAGACCAGCCAAAAGTACACACCTGCTGCTGTTCTAGACAAATGCTGTTTTAAGCATAGTGAAGCGTATTGTCCTCCCCTCATATACACACTTAGCATGTCAGGCAGAGAAGTTCCAGGACGTGCACAGAGGAATGGCAAAGGCCTAAATTCATCAGGCGCAGGCAGAGGTCACAGCAGACTAGGGGCGAGGGGCAGCAGGAGTTGCATCGAGAGATCTGATCTCCCGGTATCAGCTAATGGTCATGTCTCAACTAGCAACCCATCTGCCGTCATCGATTGGTTAACCCCTTAAGGACCAAGCATTTTTCTGTTTTTGCACTTTAGTTTTTTCTTCCTTACATTTTAAAAATCATAACCCTTTAAATTTTGTACCTAAAAATACATATGAGGACTTTGTGATGACATCAGTCGTCTTACCCAAAAATCTACGGCAAAACGGAAAAAAAAAATCATTGTACGACGAAATTTTGGGGGCTTCCGTTTCTACGCAGTAAATTTTTCAGTAAAAATTACACTTTATCTTTATTCTGTAGGGCCATATGATTAAATTGATACCCTATTTATATAGGTTTGATTTTGTCCTACATGCGCGAAAATTAATACATTTAAAATTGCTCTGTTCTGACCCCTATAACTTTTTTATTTTTTTGTGCATGGAGCTATAAGGGCTCATATTTTATCGGTACCATTTTTGTTTTGATCAGACTTTTTGATCGCTTTTTATTGATTTTTTTACGGCATAAAAAGTGACCCCAAAAAAAGCAATTTTGGACTTTGGAATTTTTTTTGCACGTACTCCATTAACCGTGCAATTTAATTAAATGATAGATTTCCTTTGTCTGCACTGTGACAAGGAAGGCTGAGCCATGCGCCCTGCATGGCACATGTTTTCAATCTGGTTCTCAAGCGGATCCTGAAGTGTTCCTTCCATTTGCAAGACGTCTTAACAATGGGACGGAAACTTTGCATGCACTTCAGTCACTTGTACACCGCAAAGCAGACCCTCCTTGAGCTGCTTGAACGGCATCCCCCAACATAGTCTGATTTGCGACGCTGGCACATGTTGGAATTCCACCCTCCGTATGTTGGACCTACAATACAAACAGAGAAAAGCCCTCACCGATTTCTTGATGATCCAAGCGGATAGTGTACTCCCCCGTGTAACTTCAATGTCAACCAGTGGCAGCTCATAAGTGACACCTGCTGTTTGCTCAGGCCCTTTGAGGAAGCCACATTTTTAGTCAGTCTCCAGGATTATGGGATGAAGAACGTCTTTCCACTGCTTCCTTTCCTACAACACGTGTTGGAAACGATGGCTGGTAAGGACACTGGAGACATGACGCCTACATCTCACGGCCACATGAGTCCTGTGGGGGCTAAACTGGAGGAGGGGCACAGTGGATCACAGTTTACGTTTTGCGAGATTGGCAGTTTTTCTAGTCATCTGACAGGTGAGGAGATGCAGGAGCAGCCAGGGGAGCTAGAGGGTTATGAGGAAGGCGAGACAGAGGACCCAGAAACACCGTGGCAGCAAGCAGTGGAGATGGAGGCAGCGAGTCGCTCCAAGTCACTTGCACAAATGGCACAATGCATGCTCACTTGCTTGCATAGTGACCGCCGAATTGTCACTATTTAGCAGCAGGATGACTTCTGGCTCTCCACCTTATTGGACCCTCGCTATCGGCACAAACTGGGGGCCATTTTTACACCCACTGAGAGGGAGGACAAACTTACCTACTGCAGAGTTATCCTACGTAGTGAGTTGGCCAATGCCTATCTGCGCCATCATCCATCCTCTCGCAGGTCTGACTCGGGGGGCCCTCTGCGCTCACCTTCCACTGCCATGGCTGCTGGGGAGGGGTGGGGTGGCAGAAGCAGTACCAGCTCCTTCAGCAGTAGCCTGAGTCTACAGTTGCTGATGAGTAGCTTTCTTCACCCGCATAGTGCATCTGCTGGACTTCTGGGCAGCCAAACTTGATTTGTGGCCGCAACTAGCAGAGTTTGCCCTGGAAAAGCTGCCCTGCCTGGCCAGTAGTGAGCCATCAAAGCGGGTGTTTAGTGCGGCAGGGGCCATAGTAACCCCAAGGAGAACTCGTCTGTCCACAAAAAATGTGGAGAGACTGACCTTTGTGAAGATGAATCAGGCATGGATCAGCCAGGATTTCCACCCACCAATGCCTGATGGCTCAGAGTAGATTGACCATTGTGCCACACCAGCACTTAACAAATATGGATAGTGCTAAACATATTTAAGGTGCTGCTCCCCAGTTACAGACATTCCTCCGCATCAGACCACAAGTAAGTATTGATGATATGCATTAGCTAAAACTTTACTTTTCTTAGGATAAAATATATGTACCCAAATTTCTTTTAAATAAAAGGAAAGGTGTGCAAAAAACACCATGTGCTACCTACACCACCAAGTATTAATGTGATTCAAAGACCTCTAAAAGGTGGAAGGGTACAACGTATGGTCCATTGTAATCGGTGGGGGTAAAAACTTCCCCTGTAAGGCCCTACTCTCGCCATATTAATTCCCTTCTTGACAAATGTTACTCGCCCTAAAAAGGGCGGCCCCACACAGGAACCTCTCCCTATTTCCACCTACAAACACTGCCATTTTACAAGGTTTTTAGGTGGAAATAGGGAGAGTTTTCTGTGTGGGGCCGCCCTTTTTAGGGCAAGTAACACTTGCCAAGAAGGGAATTAAAATGCGAAAGTAGGGCCTTACAGGGGAAGTGTTTACCCCAACCGGTTACAATGAACCATATGTTGCTCCCTTCCACCTTCTAGAGGTCTTTGCATCACATTAATACTTGGTGGTGTAGGTGGTACATGGTGGTTTTTGTACACCTTTCCTTTTGTTTGTTTAAAGAAAAAAAATTGGGTACATATATTTTATCTTAAAGGGGTTATCCAGGAAAAAACTTTTTTATATATATAAACTGGCTCCAGAAAGTTAAACAGATTTGTAAATTACTTCTATTTAAAAATCTTAATCCTTTCAGTACTTATGAGCTGTGAAGTTGAGTTGTTTTTTTTTCTATCTAAGTGCTCTCTGATGTCACGTGTCTCGGGAACCGACCAGTTTAGAAGTGAATCCCCATAGCAAACCTCTTCTACTCTGTGCAGTTCCCAAGACAAGCAGAGATGTCAGCAGAGAGCACTGTTGCTAGACAGAAAATAACAAGTCAACTTCAGCAGCTGATAATTATTGAAAGTGTTAAGATTTTTTAATTGAAGTAATTTACAAATCTGCTTAACTTTCTGGAGCCATTTGATATAAAAAATTTTTTTTTCCTGGATAACCCCTTTAAGAATATTATTAAAAGTTAAGTTTTACGTAATGCATATCCTCAATAATGCACACTAACACTTTTACAAAAGATGTGCAAAAATAGCCCAAACCTCAAAAAAATTGAATATATTTTCAAGACCGTGTTTCAATTAAACAGATATTTTATTAGATGTATAAGATTTTAATTGCGTATATTCCTAACACAGGGCCCTTGTGGGAGGAAAAATAAATGGCAAATATAACATGAAATATGCAGTGATAAAATCAATGTAAAAAATTGACTGTATAAAACATACAGTGAATTACTAAATTCAGATACTGGACATCCGGATACTAAACAGTATGGTGAAATAATGTTGGTTGAATGTCCATAAAAGTTATTGCAGTAGTGATTAAATATTACCCGTTCCTGGTGATGGTATTGTGCTGTGATGAATGCTCTCGCTGGTTAGTAAGCGCTGGCAGGCGCTGAATGTGGCTGGTCCAGACTGCGCTGGACCCGATGTTTCGCCACACAGTAACACTCCTCGTGGCGGCGGTGTCTGATGTCAGCCAGGGAGGTGATCGTAGAAGTGGATCTTGGAAGATTGGTTGCAGGATCTCTGTTGGCAGCAGAGAGACAGGACAGCACCGAGGATCTCACAGCAATCAAATCTCCAGGTAGATGGATTTCAGGAGGTAAATGACAATAGCAAATTGTATGAATTCCAGACTCACAGCAGCTAGTACGCACTGTCGACTTACAGTGGGTTCTATGTGGTCATAGGCTAGAATGCGTTTTCTGGGTACTCAGGAAAATAACTCTAGACCCCTTCCTCAGCGCAGTCTGGACCACCCACATTCAGCGCCTGCCAGCGCTTACTAACCAGCGGGAGCATTGCATGGAACATCACAGCACAATACCATCACCAGGAACGGGTAATATTTAATCACTACTGCAATAACTTTTATGGACATTCAACCAACATTATTTCACCATACACAGACTGTTTAGTATCCGCACGTCCAGTAGCTGAATTTAGTAATTCATTGTATGTTTTATACAATACATTTTTTACATTGATTTTATCACTGCATATTTTATGTTATATTTGCCATTTATTTTCCTTCCACAAGGGCCCTGTGTGTGGAATATATGCAATTAAAATCTTATACATCTAATAAAATATCTGTTTAATTGAAGCACGGTCTTGAAAATATTTTTCAACCACTCACCGCACCAATCTGTCACCGGGTCACTTTCAGGACTCCTGATGCTGCTGATGCCACTTCCTGGCTGTCTTATACTGCAACCATATATTCTCCTCATGCTGCTGCCAGCTTCAGGCTGTCTCATTCTGCCACCGTATGTTCTCCTCATTCTGCTGACACCTCCAGGCTGTCTCATTCTGGCACTATATAGTCTCCTCATGCTTCTGCCACCTCCAGGCTGTGTCATTCAGCCACTATATGGTCTCTTTATGCTGCCGCCAACTCCAGGCTGTGCCATTCAGCCACTATATAGTCTCTTCATGCTGCTGCCAACTCTAGGCTGTGTCATTCAGCCACTATATGGTCTGCTCTTGCTGCCAACTACAGGCTGTGTCATTCAACCACTATATGGTCTTTTCATGCTTCCGCCACCTCCAGGCCGTGTCACTGCACCACCATGTGGTCTCCTCATGCGGCTTACACATTAAATAAAACTTTTTAGGTTCATCAATTTGAAATCTTCAATTTAACCCCTTAAGGACTGAGCCCTTTTTCACCTTAAGGACAGTGACCACTGTCACTTTATGCATTAATAACACTGGGATGCTTTTACCGATTATTCTGATTCCAAGATTGCTTTTTCGTGACATATTCTACTTTAACACAGTAGTAAATTTTCATCATTACTTGCATCCTTTCTTGGTGAAAAATCCCAAAATGTCATGACAATTTAGAAAATGTTGCATTTTTCTTGCTTTGAAACTCTGCTTGTAAGGAAAATGAATATTCCAAATAAATTATATATTGATTAACATATACAATATGTATACTTTATATTTTCATCATAAAGTTTACATGTTTTTTACTTTTGGAAGACATCAGAGGGCTTCAAAGTTCAGCAGCAATTTTCCAATTTTTCATAAAATTCTCAAAATCGGAATTTTTCAGGGACCAGTTCAGTATTGAAGTGGATTTGAGGGGTCTTCATATTAGAAATACCCCATCATTGACCCCATTATAAAAACTGCACCCCCAAAGTATTCAAAATAACATTCAGAAAGTGTGTTAACCCTTTAAGTGTTTCACAGGAATAGCAGTAAGTTGAAGGAGAAAATTCGAAATCTTCATTTTTTACGCTCGCATGTTATTGTAGACGCAGTTTTTGAAATTTTACAAGGAGTAAAAGGAGAAAAAGCCCCCTAGAATTTGTATACCAATTTCTCTCAAGTAAGGAAATATCTCATATGTGGATGTCATGTGCTTTGTGGATGCCCTACAAGGCTCAGAAGGGAAGGAGCGACAATGGGATTTTGGAGAGTGAGTTTTTCTGAAATGGTTTTTGGGGGAGAACAGCAAAAAAAACAAAAACATGGCATACTATTTTGTAAACTACACCCCTCAAGAAACATAACAAGGGGTCCAGTGAGCCTTAACACCCCACAGGTGTTTGACGATTTTTTGTTAAAGTTGGATGTGTAAATGAATAGTTTTTTTTTTCACTAAAATGCTGATTTTCCCCCAAATTTTACATTTTTACAAGGGGTTATAGGAGAAAATGCCCCCCAAAATTTGTAACCCATCTTTTCTGAGTATGGAAATACCCCATATGTGGACATCAAGTGCACTGCGGGCGCACTACAATACTCAGAAGACATGGTATACTATTTTGGAAACTACTAGTTTCCAAAATGGGGTCACATGTGGGGGGGTCCCCTGTTCTGGCACTATGGGGGCTTTGTAAACACACATGGCCTTCAATTCCGTATAAATTTTCTCTTCAAAAGCCCAATGGTGCTCCTTCTCTTCTGGGCATTGTAGTTCACCCGCAGAGCACTTTACATCCACATATGGGGTATGTTCTTACTCAGAAGAAATGGGGCTACACATTTTTTATTCTTCCTATTCTCCCTTGTGAAAATGAAAAATGTATGGTAACACCAGCATTTTAGTGAAATTTTTTTTTTCTTTCATTTTCACATCCAACTTTAACGAAAATTCCTCAAACCCCTGTGGGGTGTTAAGGCAGCTCACTATATTTGTTACATGCCGTGAGGGGTGTAGTTTCCAAAATGGCTTCACATCTGGGTATTTATTTTTGTGCATTTACATCAGAACCCATGTGCAAATCACCAATTTAGACCTCAAATGTACATGGCATGCTCTCACTCCTGAGCCATGTTGTGTGCCCACAGATCACTTTACGCCCACATATGGGGTAGTTCTGTACTCAGAAGAAATAGCGATACAAATTTTGGGGGTCTTTTTCTCCCTTTTATCGCTTGTGAAAATAAAAAGTATGGGGCAACACCAGCATGTTAGTGTAAAAAAAACTTTACCAAACTTTACCTTTTCATAAGGGGTTAAAGGAGAAAAAGCCCCCCATAATTTGTAACACAATTTCTCCCGAGTACGAATATACCCCATATGTGGCCCTAAACTGTTTCCTCGAAATACCACAGGGCTCCAAAGCGAGAGAGCACGCCACAAAAATACCCTATGGCAGTGTTTTCCAAACAGGGTGTCTCCAGCTGTTGCAAAACTCCTAGCATGCCTGGACAGTCAGTGGCTGTCCGGCAATACTGGGAATTGTTGTTTTTCAACGGCTGGAGGGTCCGTTTTGGAAACAGTGCCATACAAGACTTTTTTTTTTTGGGGGGGGGGGGGGGGGACTGTGTAGGGGTTTGTTTATATGTAGTGTTTTACTTTTTATTATGTGTAGGTGTAGTGTAGTGTGGTGTTTTTAGGCTACGGGTGAGTTTACAGTGAGTTTCTCGCTGGGAGTTTGAGCTGCGGTGGAAAATTTGGCTCATCTCAAACTTGCAGCAGAAAACTCACTGTTAACCCGCCCATGTGAATTTACCCTGTACATTCACATGGGGGGGGGGGGGGGCAAACCTCCAGCTGTTGCAAAACTACAACTCTCAGCATGTACTGACAGACCATACATGCTGGGAGTTGTAGTTATGCAACAGCTGGAGGCCCATTGGTTGTGAAACACTGAGAGTTTGTTACTTTACTCAGTGTTTCACAACCAGTGTACCTCCAGCTGTTGCAAAATTAGAACTCCCAGCATGTACAGTCTCTCAGTGCATGCTGGGAGTTGTATTTTGGCACCAGCTGGAGGCACAGTGGTTGCAAAACACTGAGTTAGTTTAACCAAAAAAGGAAACAAATATATCACTCCCTCAATGTGACGAAAAATGTTAAAGACCTAGGAGACGTGTAATTAAATGTATAGACCAGAAAAATCCTCCAATGAGGCTACCATATAGGTAATATAGATATTGATCCGAGGATTCATCCACACAAAAACTGAATGATAAAATATAACTTTTACTGATATCAATATAAAAGGTTCATTACAAATTAATAACAAAATATTCACACAAACTCGGTTTCACAACCAATGTGTCAACAATCAGCATGCATTGACAGTCGAAGGGCATGCTGAGAGTTGTAGTTATGCAACAGCTGGATGCACCCTTTTTCATAGAAAAATGTGCCTCCAGCTGTTGCATAACTATAACCCCCAGCATGCACAGACTACCAAAGGGCATGCTGGCAGTTGTAGTTTGAACTCCAGGTGTTGCAAAACTACAACTACCAGCATGCCCTTTGGCTTTGCATGCTGAGAGTTGTTGCTAAGCAACAGCAGGAGGTGAACAGGTCTCACCTCCTGCTGTATCCTGCCTCCGGGACCACCGCAGCTGCTGCCACCGATCCTGCTGCTCCTGTCGCCGCGAAAGCACCAGAGTGGACCCCTGCCGGACCAGGGTGAGGTATGAGACCCCCACCATCCCCGATCGCCATCATGATCGCCATCCCGATCACTGCCCAACAGGGTTGTGATTGGTTGGTCCTTCAGACCTATCAATCAAGTGATCGTGAGGTGGCACCCGTGCCACCTCACTCCTGCTGGGTAAGGGGAAATGGGGCTGTCTCGGACAGCTCCATTCACCTTTATTTACCGGATCACCAGAGACCCGATTGACCTGGAATTGCCGCAAATCGCCAGTCTGAATTGACCGGCGATTTGCGGCGAATGCCCACATGGGGGGGGGGGTCTCAGGACCTCCCCAGGGGTTTACACGGGATGCCTGCTGATAGATATCATGTGCATGGCTGGGACCGAAATTCCCACGGGCGCACCCATACGCCCTGAGTCCTTAAGGACTTTAAAACGGGGGCATATGGATATATCCAGCGTCCTTAAGGGGTTAAATGTTAAAAAGTATATCTAATCTTTTCAATTGTGAGGCCTTATGGTCTCATCAGGCTGTTGCCACCTCCAGGCTGGGTCATTGAGCCACTATATGGTCTCCTCATGCTGCCACCAACTCCAGACTATGTCATTCAGCCACTATAAGGTCTGCTCTTGCTGCCACCAACACCAGGCAGTGTCATTCAGCCACTATATGGTCTCCTTATGCTTCCACCACCTCCAGGCTATGTCACTGTACCGCCATGTGGTCTCCTCATGCTGCTGGCACATTAAATAAAACTTTTCAGGTTCATCTATTTGAAATCTTCAATTTAAAGGTTAAAAAATATCTTTAATCTTTTCAATTGTGAGGCCCTATGGTCTCGTCAGGCTGGGTCATTCAGCCACTATATGGTCTCTTTATGCTGCCACCACCTCCATGCTGTGTTTTTCGGCCACTGTATGGTCTCCTCATGCTGCCGCCAACTCCAGGCTGTGTCATTCAGCCACTTTATGGTCTGCTCTTGCTGCCGCCAACTCCAGGCTTTGTCATGCAGCCACTATATATGCTCCTCATCTGCCGCCACCTCCAGGGTGTGTCATTCAGCCACTATATGTTCTACTCATGCTGCTGCCAACTACAGGCTGTGTCATTCAACCACTACATGTTCTTGTCATGCTTCCCCCTCTTCCAAGCTGTGTCACTGTACCGTCATGTGGTCTCCTCATGCTGCTGGCACATTAAATAAAACTTTTTAGATTCATCTATTTGAAATCTTCAATTTAAATGTTAAAAAGTATCTTTAATCTTTTAAATTGTGAGGCCATATGGTCTCGTCAGGCTGTTGCCTCCTCCAGGCTGGGTCATTCAAACACTATATGGTCTCCTCATGCTGCCGCCACCTCCAGGCTGTGTTATTCAGCCACTATATGGTCTCCTCATGCTGCCGCCACCTCCACGCTGTGTCATTCAAGTACTATATGGTCTCCTTATGCTGCCACCACCTCCACGCTGTGTCATTCAGCCACTACATGGTCTCCTCATGCTGTCGCCACCTCCAGGCTGTGTCATTTAGCAGCTATATGGTCTCCTCATACTGATGCCACCTACAGGCTCTGTCATTGTGCCGCTCTGCAACAGTGATTCTAATAGCCATTGAGAGAGTGGAAAGTTGTATCCTGGTAAGATAAGATAAACACCAAAGTTTGCTGTTAAAAGAAGCGCGATGGATTCGACGCTTAGAGGCCAATGGGCCGCTGGGTCTTAATGACCAGCAAGAATTTGCATTTATTGTATAACATACCTGTATTCAGTTCTATGTGCTGCTATCTGCATTAGGATTGGTTTTAGCTTTATGTTTCACTATGGTGTAGAAAGAGTTAACCTTTCTGTTGTATTGGTTTCCATGGTGTTGGATCACATGATATAAGCTTGCCCTTCCGCTGACATCACACGCCGGGGGCCTGACGAAGCTCAAGTGAGCGATACGGACTGTCGCCCCGTGTGACTGTTGAACCCCCCGCACATTCCATCTTGTCTGCATATCCCTTTGTTGCCCTGTGAAACCCGCAAATAAAGAACCCTCCGTGATTTACCTACAAACGTGGTGAGTGCTCCATTCTTCCTGTCTTCTATAGCAGTGATTCTAATAGCGACACCTCTAATTTGCATGTCATATTATTACTATGCGTGTTACAGCAAGTCAAAGTGTTCTACCCCCCCTATTTAGGCTCTCTGTAGGTCAGAAATAGCCATTTTTAATACAGATTCACCGCAAATAAATTTGGACCGAACCAAATTTTGGGGAAAATTCTGGAATTGGCAGAATTGAATTTTTTTAAAATTAGCTCATCTCTAGCTCTGAGCAGTTAGCTCTGTTTATATAATATTTTATAATAAATGTATCTATTTTATAACAGTACATCATTTTATCTAGACTGACTGGATACATTTTCATACTATTTTATTAATTTTTTCTCATTTACCATGCACTTACATATGGACCTTATAATAATAGTAATAATTTCTTCTATAAAATAATGAAATATTTAGAGCTTGAATGTAAACTTAAACTAGACAGTCTAGGCATGTGCCAGATTTATAACAGTGCCTCAGGCTGTGCATATTTAGATATTTTGTCTAATCTAAGTAAACATGCCCGCTTTCCAGTAAGCCATACCCCCTTGCTGGTGGTAAGGTTATTAATTATTATTCTGGTGCTAGGCATATAGCAAATGTGCCTTATTCTCTGATTTAACCACATGCGCCCAATTGTACAAACTGTTTAGACTCTTTTTATTATGGTCTACTTGACAATAATTAAAGTAGATCTCCAGTAAAAAATAACTTATCCCCTATCCACAGGATAGGTAGCTGATCGTGGGGGGTCCAACCGCTGGGGCCCCCTGGTGATCACCAGGATGGGACCAAGTGCTCAGTGAGTGCTGCAGCCGGCATGCACTCCATTCATTCCTATGGGAGCGCCGGAAAGACCCAAGTACAGCTCTCGGGCAATATCGGTGCTCCCACAGAAATGAATGGGTTGCGTGCCATCTACCGGTGGATGCCACAGGCTTCCTGGTGATCGCTACTTATACCTTATCCTGTAGATAGGGGATAAGTACATTTTTACCAGAGTACTCCTTTGAGACATAATCAATCAATTTGAAAAATTTTAATCTGTCTAGAATGTTATGTGGAGGCATTCTTTTTGAGATTAAAAGTAACAAATATGTTTTTATAATTTAACCTTGTGTGTCATCATTTTGGTGCAATTTACACCAAGAAAATGTTGTAAACTAATCGATAAATAAACATGTATTCTGTGATCTGTTTGGGTCTTTAAAGGGGTACTCCGGTGGAAAACATTTTTTTTTTTAAATTCAACTCATGCCAGAAAGTTAAACAGATTTGTAAATTACTTCTATTTAAAATGTTTACCCTTCCAGTACTTTTAGCAGCTGTATGCTACAGAGGGAATTATTTTCTTTTTGAATTTATTTTTTGTCTTTTCCACAGTGCTCTCTGCGGACACCTCTGTCCGTGTCAGGAACTGTCCAGAGCAGCATATATTTGCAATTGGACTTTTCTCCTGCTCTGGACAGTTCCTCATACGGGCATCAGGTGTCAGCAGAGAGCCCTGGGGACAAAACAAAAATAAATTCAAAAAGAAAAGAATTGTCTCTGTCGTATACAGCTGTTAAAAAGTACTGGAAGGGTAAAGATTTTTTAATATACGTCATTTACAAATCTGTTTAACTTTCTGGCACCAGTTAATTAAAAAAAAAAAAAAATTCCACCGGAGTACCCTTTTAACCCCTTGGGGACGGAGCCCATTATGACCCTAAGGACGGGAGCATTTTTTGCAAATCTGACCACTGTCACTTTAAGCATTAATAACTCTGGAATGCTTTTACTTATAAATTTGATTCCGAGATTGTTTTTTCGTGACATATTCTACTATATGTTAGTGGTAAATTTTCGGCAATACTTGCATCCTTTCTTGGTGAAAAATTCAAAAATTTCATGAAAAATTAGAAAATTTTGCATTTTTCTAACTTTGAAGCTCTCTGCTTATAAGGAATATGGATACTCCAAATAAATTATATATTGATTCACATATACAATATGTCTACTTTATGTTTGCATCATAAAATTGATGAGTTTTTACTTTTGGAAGACACCAGAGGGCTTCAAATTTCAGCAACAATTTTCCAATTTTTCGCAAAATTTTCAAAATCAGAATTTTTCAGGGACCAGTTCAGGTTTGAAGTGGATTTGAAGGGTCTTCTAGTTAGAAATACCCCATAAATGACCCCATTATAAAAACTGCACCTCTCAAAGTATTCAAAATGACATTCAGTCATCGTTTTAACCCTTTAGGTGTTTCACAGGAATAGCAGCAAAGTGAAGGAGAAAATTCAAAATCTTCCTTTTTTACACTGGCATGTTTTTGTAGACCCAATTTTTAAATTTTTACAAGGGGTAAAAGGAAAAAAATCCTCTCAAAATTTGTAACCCAATTTCTCTCGAGTAACAAAATACCTCATATGTGTATGTCAAGTGTTCGGCGGGTGCACTAGAGGGCTCAGAAGCGAAGGAGCAACAATGGGATTTAGGAGAGTGAGATTTTCTGAAATGGTTTTTGGGGGGCATGTCCCATTTAGGAAGCCCCTATGGTGCCAGAACAGCAAAAAAAAAAACACATTGCACACTATTATGGAAACGACACCCCTCAAGACACGTAACAAGGGGTACGGTGAGCCTTAACACCCCACAGGTGTTTGTCAACTTTTTGTTAAAGTCGGATGTGTAAATGAAAAAAAAATATTTTTCCACTAAAATGCAGTTTTTTCCCCAAATTTTACTTTTTTACAAAGGGTAATAGGAGAAAATGCCCCCCCAAATTTGTAACCCCATTTCTTCTGAGTATGGAAATACCCCATGTTTGGACGTCAAGTGCACTGCGAGCGAACTACAACGCTCAGATGAGAAGGAGCGCCATTGAGCTTTTAGAGAGATAATTTGTTTGGAATGGAAGTCGGGGGCCATGTGCATTTACAAAGCACCCCGTGGTGCCAGAACAGTGGAACCCCCCACATGTGACCCCATTTTGGAAACTACACCCCTCACAGAATGTAATAAGGGGTACAGTGAGCATTTACACCCCACTGGCGTTTGACAGATCTTTGGAACAGTGGGCTGTGCAAACAAAAAAATAAAATTTTTCATTTTCACGTACCACTGTTCCAAAAATCTTTCAGACCCCTGTGGGGCGTAAATGCTCACTGTACCCCTTATTACATTACACAAGGGGTGTAGTTTCCAAAATGGGGTCACATGTGGGTATTTAATTTTTTGCATTTATGTCAGAACCGCTGTAAAATCAGCCACCCCTGTGCAAATCACCAATTTAGGCCTCAAATGTACATAGTGCGCTCTCGCTCCTGAGCCTTGTTGTGCGCCCGCAGAGCATTTTACGCCCACATATGGGGTATTTCCGTACTCGGGAGAAATTGCATTACAAATTTTGGATTTCTTTTTTCCTTTTACCTCTTGTGAAAATAAAAAGTAAAGGGCAACACCAGCATATTAGTGTAAAAATGTTTTTTTTTTTTTACACTAACAGGCTGGTGTAGACCCCAACTTTTCCTTTTCATAAGGGGTAAAAGGAGAAAAAGCCCCCAAAATGTATAGTGTAATTTCTCCCGAGTACGGCGATACCCCATATGTGGCCCTAAACTGTTTCCTTGAAATACGACAGGGCTCCAAAGTGAAAGAGCCCCATGCGCATTTGAGGACTAAATTAGGGATTGCATAGGGGTGGACATAGGGGTATTCTACCCAAACAGGGTGCCTCCAGCTGTTGCTAAACTCCCAGCATGCCTGGACAGTCAGTGGCTGTCCGGAAATGCTGGGAGTTGTTTTGCAACAGCTGGAGGCTCCGTCTTGGAAACACTGCTGTACAATACGTTTTTCCTTTTTATTGGGGGGGACAGTGTAGGGGGGTGTTTATGTAATGTTTTACTCTTTATTAGGTGTTAGTGTAGTGTTTTTTGGGTACATTCACACTGGCGGGTTATGGTGAGTTTCCCGCTAGGAGTTTGCGCCGTGGCGAAAAATTTGCCGCAGCTCATACTTAAAGCAGGAAACTTGCTGTAAACCCGCCCGTGTGAAAGTACCCTGTACGTTCACATGGGGGGGGGGGGGGGCAAACCTCCAGCTGTTTTAAAACTACAACTCCCAGCATGCACGGTCTGTCAGTACATGCTGGGAGTTGTAGTTTTGCAACAGCTGGAGGCACACTGGTTAAAAAATACTGAGTTAGGTTCTGTTACCTAACTCAGTATTTTCCAACCAGTGTGCCTACAGCTGTTGCTAAACTACAATTCCCAGCATGTCTGATCACAGAAGGGCATGCTGGGAGATGTAGTTATGCAACAGCTGGAGGTACGCAACTACAACTCCCAGCATGCCAAGACAGCTGTTTTCTGTGTGGGCATGCTGGAATTTGTAGTTTTGCAACATCTGGAGTGCTACAATTTAGAGACCACTGAACAGTGATCTCCAAACTGTGGACCTCCAGATGTTGCAAAACTACAACTCCCAGCATGCCCAGACAGCAAACAGCTGTGTGGGCATGCTAGGAGTTGTAGTTTTGCAAGATCTAGAGGGCAGTATAGAGATCACTGTGCAGTGGTCTCTAAACTGCAGACCTCCAGCTGTTGCAAAACTACAAATTCCAGCATGCCCACACAGCAAACAGCTGTCTGGGCATGCTGGGAGTTGTAGTTTTGCAACATCTGGAGGGCTACAGTCTAGAGACCACTATAGTGGTCTCCGACTGTAGCCCTCTAGATGTTGCTAGGCAACTACTCACCAACTTCCGTCGCATCCGGGAGTCGTCCTCTTATGCCGCACGCCGCCGCAGATCTCCGTCGCCGCCGCCGATCCCCATCGCTCCGCTGCCTCCGGAGGGGTAAGTGGACTCCGGCGCCGCTCCTCTTCATTTTCCCCGTTCTGCCCCGCCTATTGTGGGAGGGCAGGACGGGGAAAACGAAAGTAAACCCCTCCGCCCCTAATCTGCTATTGGTGGTCGCGTCTAGACCACCAATAGCAGAGATAGGAGGGGTGGCAACTCTGCCACCTCACTCCTATCGCTTTAGGGGGATCGTGGGTGTCCCCCTTCTATTCCGGGTCACCGGGTCACCATAGACCCGTAATGACCCGGAATCGTCGCAAATTGCAAGTGTGAATTCACTTGCGATTTGCGCCGATCGCCGACATGGGGGGGTCTAATGACCCCCCTGGACATTTGCACGGGGTGCCTGCTGATAGATATCAGCAGTCACCCCGGCCCGGTCCCCGCCCGGTGCGCGGCGGGGGCCGAAATTCCCACGGGCGTATGGATACGCCCTTCGTCCTTAAGTACCAGGACGCAAGGGCGTATGCATAGGCCCTTCGTCCCCAACAGGTTAAACTCTGGCATATTCTTATGTTCAAGGTAACCACTGAACTATACGTTCAGTTTTGTCATATTATGTCATGTATAAAGTAAGATGGCTTCAACTGACTTTATACATGGTTTCAAATCTTTACAAAGATTTGAGGGTGCCTTTTTACCTTAACTATGTAGCCTTAATAGTTGTGAATAGCTGATGTAGTTTAGTACAGGGTAACCTATAATACATCGGATGCTGTTACTGTCTGTTGGTGACAGTGATAATTGTGTTTAAGACTATTTTGTCAGACAACAGCCGCCTGTGATTATAACCCAGGCATGGAGGATTCTCATTGTAGTCCTCGACTTCTTCATCAGACAACATTATTATTAATATATTCCAGGAACCAGGCCAACATTTCCTGAAACCAAGCCAAATATTAATGAGGGTATTAATATGGCTTCACTAACACAGCAACTAACATGAAGATGTCACTGCTGTCAGCATGAAAGTTTATTCAGAAATGGTGTACAACATAAGTACTCTTCTTTTCTCATTTCTAATATGTATGTATTTATTCTCTCAAATATTTGTACAGTAAAAACCTCTTTGATGTGATCACATAAAAAATGCACATATTTGGGATTGGTCCTCTCAAATATACCGTAATACAGTATTCAAATTCTGGTTAAAGGGTTTATTTCTGTCAGTAGACAAGTACAATACTAGAATAACTACAAAATAATATTATGTCCCCAAATCATCAATTTGCATCTAAAATGTCTATTGGGGCTTCACAGTTTGTGGGGTGGTGAGAGTTTTAGAAGAAAACTCAACCATCTACAAAAGTTAAAACTTTATTTTAAAAGGTGTGGTTAGAGGACACACATGACTATTTGCTAACGCTGATGCATTTAGAGCAGATCAGTGTGGAGTCCATTAGGAGGATGGGTGAAGTAGTCCAACTGAGTAGCACTTGAGAGCAGCTGAGCCTTAGTCAAAGCCTCTACTGTGGTCACAGATGACTTTGTGGCTGGCTAACCCTGTATTTTCCCCTGTAAGCTCTTAGAACTTCCATAACTGGGGTCTGCACAAAAGTTGGTAGTCCTTAACCCTTTAGTAGTCCTTAATGGTGTGCACAATAGGAAAACTCCAGATCTAACTTTCAGACAGGATTTAAATCAACTGAAGTTCTCTGTGCACAATCCAACAATATAGTCTCCTCACAGCACAGAATACAACCCTAATCAGGTATGCCTCTCTCTGTTTAGGCAAGAGAACATGATACTTGATACTTGGTGCAGACTGGAGCAAATCAAGAGTAAAACCTTAGTGCCTCACGGTGCTATGATCACCATGACTGACCCAGATCTGACTTAGGTGAACTTTAGCAACAGGAACTAGACTTGACTCGCTGGCAGGAGCAAGGGCTTGGTTAACAGACTGTAGTTGGAAACTGAAACTCTGAACAAGGCCTATTTTTCCTTCTCCTAATGTGGCCTACCAGGAGTCAGACAGGCTGTGTTTGCTTTCTAGTCTGAGCTAGACAGGACTCTGACTTAACAGGCTTGGTTCTAGCCCTCTGGGGAGAGAGGAATAGACTTGGAAGACTTCTCCTTCAGTTTCTACTATGTTTTTACTTAGAGACTAGTCTGAGGTGGCCATGTGACCAAAGTTCTGTGCATCCTTACAGATGTTGTGACCCATGGTGATGGCAGGACCACGGGGTGTAGCGGTGTAGGTGGATGGGGCAGGATGGTATTAACCCCAAGGGCAAGGTGTTATTAACCCAGAGTGGTTATTAACGCCAGAGGGGTTTTTGGGTATCAGAACCACCCAAACAGTATCTCCACTATTCCAATAGGTAGGCAGTGAAAATAAGAGTCCACAACCAGGTTATGGTTTAAAGAGGTCAGATAGGTGTTATTATCTTCATAGCTAGGTCAGAATCCCAGAGAGGTGGCCAGGAACACAAAAGGACCTCGCAGCTTGCTGGGACCAATTGTACTTGTAATAGTCTTCAGATAATTGACTTGAGGCTTGACAAGACTGTAGATAGTGACAGCAGACATAGACTTGACTTACTGGAATGACTGTAGATTTTAGGTCTTCCAGGTACTGGACACTAGCACTGAGATCTCTGGTGTTTGCTGGTCTCAGTAAAATGAAAAGAGAGAGAATTGTAATGGTCACTCCCTTATATAGAGGGGGGCTGAGCCAAAGCCCATTGGTCAAGCTGCGGGTCATGTGTTAAACTGGTGCCCTCTGGGTAGCATGTGATAACATAAACATAACATGTGACATCTCACAGGTCCTTTAGACTAGCTATACATTAATGCATTGACTACAATCCTATGACAATAAATGACACTTTAATAACAGAAGGGGAGACACTGCAGGAGAGCCCCCAGGTCAATGAGGGACTCAACCTGACAGGGCCTAAGCGTAGTGCAGGACCATGTCCTGTACTGGGACATCACAAACCACCCTACTTAACACAAGTCGCCCTCAATGCAGGTTCTGTTAGAGTTGAGAGTTGAGGTGGCCCTGGGGCCGGATGCAGTCCTGAGGCATTTTCTGGAAACAAACGTCCATTCCAGGCTGGTAAATTTCCTTTGGCAAAAACTGATAACATAAGAGTGTCTGTAATATTGTCCATGCATGCTCTGATTTTTGGTTGCTCAACTGAGAACAGGATTAATAATGACTTGGGCCAATGCATATAACTTTACTTTAAGGACCTTTGACTATGCATTTGATGACTTGGCTATGCAGTGGAAATAAACAGAACATGACATACTTTATACTAGACATTTTATACATGACTAGACTTAATACTTTATACTAGACATTTGAGGATAGGGTTGCCTGAGGCTTTCTGCCCAATGCCTTGGCTACTGGGGTCCCTTGGCATTTAAAAAACTTCTCCCCAGAACACTATATTAAGTTTATTCTAGACACTTTTATGCCAGACAACAGACATAGATAACATTTTGACATTTCTGTTACCTCATATTGACTACGTGCATTACCTAGTATCAGGAGTACCTTCTGGCCAGTAAAGCACCCTGTGCACAAACACAAGAACATATGAGATTAGACATTTGACGTATGACATTAAAGTAGGCTGTGTAATTTTGAGTGCTACAGTGCTACTATATGTGACTTAAGGTGTACATAACGTGTACGTGTACAATGTTTGTACATGACTATGTGTACTTTTAGGTGTACATTATGTGTAGTACACTACTGTTTATGACACATGATGCTTAGATTTTATATCTGGCTTTTTATCTGTCCTTGCGTGGGAGTAGAAGCATTATAAGTAGAAGGAGTAGAAGTAGAAGGAGCCGGCACTCGTACTGCAGTGTGGTGCTTGTGGAAAGGTCAGCATATAGTATCTAAAAGAAATCCCGACACACACGAGTAGATGCAAATCACCTGAAATGTTTTTTCACAGCATAGCACCACATAACATGGCAATGTAGCGACACACAGAATGCGTTTCGGCCAACTCGTGGCCTTCAGTTGATGAAGGCCAGGAGCTGGCCGAAACGCGTCCTGTGTGTCGCTACATTGCCATGTTATGCTGTGCTATGCTGTGAATAAACACTTCAGGTGATTTGCATCTACTCATATGTGCCGGGATTTCTTCTGCCCTTGCGTGGACCGTTGGGACCTCCGCAGCACCATCTTTTGGGACCCAGGAACATCAAATTCTTCAGGAGCTCTTGACTCAACTGGACTTACAACAGACTCCTCCCTTTCAGCAACCGGAGTAGGTTGTAACTCTGGACTGGCAGGACTTGGGGAATTGGACATGGATGAAGCAGGTGGTCTGGAGAATGGAGTATACTCTTGCGCCAACGGTGACAGAAATTGAGCCGGTGTGGAGACTAGAGTTGGTTGCACAGGTTGGCATGAAACTGAAGATTGCAGCTTGGCCAGGAGGGAACATGGGGACATCCATGGACGGGTGAATTCCCTCTGCAAGAACATACTCCTTCTCAGGTCTGACTGGTGGTGAGGGAGGCACAGGGAGCACAGGCAGATTTTCCTTGTGACACAGCTTTATCCGATTATGATGAACGACTTGCGGTTTATACCCTGACTTCTGGATTGCATACACGTCTGAGTCTGGATAAGGTACGGCAGTCACCGTATAGGGCTCCGTTTCCCAGATGGAGTCCAGTTTGTGGGTTCTCGGGAACTTCCGCAGCCAAGCCTTGTCGCCTATTTGGAGAGGTTTGGAGGTGGCATGACAGTTGTAGTCCTGCTGCTTCCTCTGTTGAGCCTCACCCATCTTTTTGTGGACAATCTCTTTTGCTTCCTGGATCCTTTGTTGGGGGTCGGAGACCCATTCCATAGGAGCTTGCGGAGAGTTGTTGAAAGGAGCTTAGAACCCAAATGTCCGGTCCTTTGGCAGCTGGCCGTGTCGGTCCATCATCAGGTAGAACAGAGTGTATCCAGTAGAACAGTGGACTGTGTTACTGTAGATCTCTAACAATTCTGGTAACAACCGGGGCCACTCTTCGTGTTTGGACAGAGACGCTGCTCGCAGCGGATGAAAACTTGATTAATACGCTCACAGAGCCCATTCCCTTGAGGGTGATAAGCAGTCATCCGAAGTTTCTTGTAGGCATGGAATTGACACAGTTCCTGGAAGAGTTGGGCCTTTGTGTACGAACAGTCGCTTCCTCTGTCGCCATAGATGCTTCAACTCGTAGTCGCTCTGGGCCCGGCGTAGACGGGTAGGTGCCCTTTTCAACAGAAGGTAGTCCAACAGATCCCCCATAACTAGACTTTCGTCCTGCAGAGTCTTCCAGGCTTATAGGTCTTCCTGGACCTTCTCGGACCTTGATCCACCCTCTTCAAAGGTGGTCGCATTATTCTGACTTACAAATCTCTTGTAGAACGGGGGCATCTCCACGTCTTCCCACTCGTCTTCAACAGGGGATTCTTCACCAGGGGCCATTCGGGATAGTACATCGGCATTAACATTCGACTTGCCGCTTCTGTAATTGATGGCAAAATCATAATAGTCCATTATGGAACCCCAATGCTGCTCAATGGCACCCAGTTTGATGGTGTTCAGGTGGGCTAACAGATTATTATCTGTTTAGACAGTGAAGGGTGTATGCCCAAGCAATCCTTGAACTTCTCAGTTACAGCCCAAATGAGGAAGAGGAGTTCCAGCTTGAAGGAACTGTAATTGGCATTGTTCTTCTCTGCTTCTCACAGATTACAACTGGCGTAGGCTATCACCCGCTCTTGCCCCTCTTGAACGTGGGACAAGACACCTCCCAGACCTTCAAAGCTGGCATAGGTATATAAACGGTATGGCTGACTGTAGTCTGGATACGCCAGGATAGGTGGTTCGGTCAACAGGTGTTTCAGGGCTTGGAACGCTGTCTTGTGATCCTTGGCCCATTCCACAGGTAGCTTCCAACTGTAGTTCTCCTTCACCGTGCCTCGTAAGAGAGCTGTAAGGGGCTCTGCAACATGGGCAAAGTGAGGGATGAAGCGGCAGTAGTAGCCGGCAAATCCTCGGAATCTCCGGACATATTTCACTGTGCGCGGGGTTGGCCAGTTCTTGACAACCTCCACCTTCTCAGGATTAGGCTGGACTTGGCACTAATAACATGACCTAGGTAGTGTACCTGAGGTTTAAGTAAATGGCACTTGGATGGCTTGATCTTCAATCCAAGTTTGATGAGAACTTGGAAGATGCCTGCCAGATGACCAAGGTGCTCCTGGTAGGACTTGGAGTACACGATGACATCATCGAGGTTCAAGGGGACACTCTGGAAGTTTAGATGGCCCATGCATTGCTCCATCAGCCGCTGTAAAGTAGCAGGGGGATTGCACAGCCCGAACTGCATACTCTTGAACTCAAACAACCCCATGGGTGTCACGAAGGCTGTCTTCTCTTGGTCTTCCACAGGCATAGGCACTTGCCAATACACACTGGTTAAGTCCAAGGTGAAGAAGTAAGCGGCCGAGCCAAGGGCGGTAAGTGACTTTTCAATTATTGGAAGGGGATAAGTGTTCTTATGTGTGACATTGTTCAGCTTCCTGTAGTCGACACAGAAACGGATGGTCCCATCCTTCTTTTTGACTAAGACAAGGGGTGCCGCCCAGGGACTCTGACTTTCTTGAATGACTTCCACGTTCTTCATGTCAACTAGCATCTTCTCGACAGTTTGGTACATGCCTGGCAAGACCGGGTGGTGTCTTTCTTTAATAGGGGGGCTGTCACCTGTCAGAATCCGGTGTTGGATCATAGAAGTATGTCCAAAGTCTGTAGGATGCTTACTGAAAGCTTCTAGGTACCTTTTGGCGACATTGATGACTCCCTTAACTTGATCCCTCAGAGTAGTTTCATCTCCCACTTGAAGTTGTGCCCACCAGGGTTCAGGCCAACTTTCAGTAGAACCCGGCGTCACTTGAGCTGTCCGTTGCTGAGCCACCTTGCATTTTGATAGGATGTCACTTGACTCGAGAAGATACAACTGGGCGACCGGAGTGTATTTCAGTAAGACGGTAGCCACACTGGACAAATTGACTAGTTGGACTGGAACTATCCCGTTGGTAACTGAGACCAGACTTCTTGCTGCTGGAACTAGAGGATGATCTTCTAACTGTTTAGGCTCTTGCAGGGCTTGTTAGTCCTGGTTTCTCACTCCAGGATGTGCACAGTACCAGAGGACTGTCTCTGTGTTGGTTTGCAAGGTTACCGATCTCTATTCTTGAATCTGCACTTTGTAAACTTCATCTTGCTGGTTGGCAAACTTTTGCTGGTTGGAGAACCTTTAAGTGGCGCTGTGCAGCCCGCTGGCCTTAGGGGGACAGGTAGGGGAGAGAGGCATGCAAGTAATCTACAATGTCAGTAAAACAGTGATATTCATCCCCAATATGAATTCTGCAGACCCCTTATCAGACACATCAGTTACAATCACACCCTGTCCCATGAGTACATGTTTCCCCAAATGGATGGTGGGCCCCCAATA
This sequence comes from Hyla sarda, assembly GCF_029499605.1. NCBI lineage: Eukaryota > Metazoa > Chordata > Amphibia > Anura > Hylidae > Hyla > Hyla sarda. The sequence goes on along the minus strand of NC_079190.1, from coordinate 104,961,323 downwards.
TCCATGTCTGGTTATTGGTTTCCCATTACCTGCCACTACCCTGAAATCAACATCGTCAGGTTCACACAACAAATTAGCATTCCAGTACTTGAAAAAAACATCTTTGGTTATAGTGGACACTTGTGGCCCTGTATCTATCAACGCCTCCAATTGTAGATCAACCTTCTACAAGGACTTTTACATAGGGGCAGGAGGTGACATAAAGGGATAGTCCTGATTTAGGGCGTTCTGAAGTTGTGACTGCCGGCTGTTTTCCGGGGGACCGGTCCTTGACCCAGGGGGAATTATGTCTAAACCCCAGCAGTGCATTGTCCAGACTTGTTCCAGTGAGTACAGTAGGGTCTATTACTCCCAGACAACCTAGCGGGTGAAGGAGCACAGTAACTGGGATTATTTGGGGCAGGAGTAGAGGGGGTTTCTCTGGGCAAGGAATGCTCACGGGAGAGTGGAGCAGGCTGGGTTGCGAGCTCCCCGATAACATTGGTCAATTGTGCAAGGTCTTGTTTAATACTTTGGAAGTCTGAATCCGTAGTGACTGACATGGTTGCTTGGATTGCGGTTGGGACATTTGAACGGGGCAATATAGGCCTGATTGTCGCCCCTGAGGGCTCCTGAGTAGGTGCCAAGGGAGTTCAAACATCTTTAGACTCAGTACCGGACTCAATTACTTGAATAGCAAGTCTTTTAAAAGCAGGGGAGGGCAAATTGGGGTTTTGAACTGCTAACATCCTCAACTGAGCTTTGTCCCAATTATTTTGAGCCCCATCAATAAACATGTCCATCAATACTTTGTTACCCTGAGCAGGAGTGATACCATCTAGCTTTTGAACAGTCTCTAGGGCACTTTCTAAAGCTATTGCATAAGCTCTCAGAGTCTCACCTGGCTTCTGCCGTCTCTCATACAATCGGAGGCGTACCTCTGACGGAGAATGTGACTTAAATGCCTGGTACAACCCCTTGAAGATCTGCTCTACTGTCGCCTTCTCGGAGGTGGGCCAGGTGCAGATTCAAGTGTTGGTCCAAGTGCTGGTCCCTGTGAGCCGCTACACCTGTTGATTAGGAGGGAGAGAATAAAATACAATAAAACTCTGTATCTTCTCCTTAAAATCCCTCAGGGTAAAGGGGTCTCCTTTGTAGGTAGGGAGGACAGGATTCCCCAAGAATACCAGTGCTGACATCTTGTAGACTTTTTGAGTACGCCATCACTTTAAGATGAATTGAATGCGCTGTCACTTTAACCCCCTTAACGACCATGGACATAAATGCACGTCCTGGTTTGGCGGTAGTTCACGCACCAGGACGTACATTTACGTCCTGTGTATGACCGCGGACATCGGAGCGGTGATCGCGTCATGCACGGCAGGTTATGGCCGGGGACCCGCCGGTAATGGCCGACAACCGCGATCGTGCGGATGTCCGCCATTAACCCCTCAGATGCCTTGATCAGTACAGATCACGGCATCTGCGGCAATGCGCAAGTTAAAATGGATGATCGGATTGCCCTCAGCGCTGCAGCGGCGATCCGATCATCTGTAATGGCAGACGGAGGTCCCTTCACCTGCCTACGTCTGTCTCCCGGCCTCTGCTGGTCTGGTCTGAGATCGAGCAGACCAGAGCAGAAGATAGACGATAATACTGATCAGTGCTATGTCCTATGCATAGCACTGAACAGTATTAGCAATCAAATGATCAAAAAAAGTTGAAAAATGTTAAAAATAAAAGTAAAAAAAAAGTGAAAAATCCCCTCCTCCAATAAAAATGAAAATTGTCTGTTTTTCCCATTTTACCCCCACAAAGCATAAATTTTTTTTTGTAAACATATTTGGTATCTCTGCGTGCATAAATGTCTGAACTATCAAAATATAATGTTAATGATCCTGTACAGTGAATGGTGTAAACGTAAAAAACAAAACAAAAAAAGTCGTAAAATGATGCTTTTTTGTCCCATTTTATAAAAAAAATAAAAAATAATTAAAAATTATCTAAAAGTTTCATATAGGCAAATGCAGTATCAATAATATATATATATATATATATATATATATATATATATATATATACATATATATATACTATATATGACTGTATAACACGGTTTTTATACTTTGTTTATATTTTGGTTTTTATTGTGATGTCACTGATTATGCTAATGTGTGATGATGTCATTAATTGGGGAAGTGTGTATTTAAACCCCTCTGTATCACTTGTATGCACTTGAAAATGGCGGTGAGAGATCGCCGTTGTTTTCTACATCATGGAATAAATTCACGGTTTTAGGATAACATTATCGTGGTGTGCTGCCTTTATCCATTGCACATATATATATATATATATATATATATATATATACAAAAATAAAAAAGTTATAGGTGGTCAAAATAAAGCGATTTTAGATTACTGATTTTGTACAAAAAGTTTTAGATTTTTTTAAGTGGTACAAAAATATAAAAGTATCTATTCATGGGTATCATTTTAATCGTATTGACCCACAGAATAAATAACACATGTCATTTTTGCTGTAAAGTGTACAGTGTGAAAACGAAACCCTCCAAAATGTGCAAAATTGTGGTTTTCATTTAAATTCCCTCCCTAAAAAAATGATTTTTTAGGGTTTGCCGTACATTTGATGGTAAAATTAGAGGTTTCTTTACAAAGTACAATTGGTCACGCAAAAAACAAGCCCTTATGGGTCTGTGGTTGAAAATATAAAAGAGTTATGGATTTTAGAAGGTGAGGAGGAAAAAAAAAATTGGCCTGGTCCTTAAGGTTAAAATGGGCTTGGTCCTTAAGGGGTTAAGATGATCTGAGTGCGCTGTCGCTTTAAGATGATTTGAGTGTACTGTCACTTTAAGATTATTTGAGCGCACTGTACCTTTCAGATGATTTGCTTGCGCCGTCACTTTAGTGCGCTGTCTCTTTAAGATGCTTGGAAATAGACTGTAGCATTTTAACTCTTGATTAGCAGGAACCCTCCAGGCAGCGTTCCCCCCACTATGCAGCAAGTTCCCGTGGACTTCATTGGGCACTGAGGGGTTAACACTGACTGCTACCTGAGCTAGAGACTTGTTGCGGAGGATCGTTGGTTTGTGCAGAGTCTGCACTGCAGCAGGTGCTTGTTTATATTTTACTGTGCCGGACGCAGCAGCCGGAACCTTTAATATGGCTGCGCCCAGGGAACTTCCTGTTTGGTCCGGTTGGTAAAGTCTTCCCCCGTGCAACAAGGGGCGTATCTTTAGTTCCGGTTCGCACACTGAAGAGGCGTCACCGGCGGGGACTGACTGGGCAGAGCTGCGAAACAAATGATGTGAACAAAAACATATTCCCTGTATACTTGCAAATACAAAATCATGGAAAGCAAGTGTCCCAAGATGGAGGAAAAGAGCAAATAATTAGGTATAAACAAGAGGATGGGGCCACAAAAGACCCCACGCATTCCGTTGCTCCCAAGGCGACTTCCTCAGGCGTGACACCAGGGCTCAAGTCCTAGGGAAAAAAAGTGCAGGAACTCATCCAAGATTTCCACTCAAAAGCTGGTCCTGCAGAACTCCTGCTAATGGGAACAGTGTTCCTACTGTGAAAAAAGTGCAGGTACTCAGTTCCTGCGCATTCCTGCAGGACTTGAGCCCAGCGTGACACCCAGAGGAAGCCGCCTTAATAAAGGATTGTTATATGGCATGATACATTGTTGTGCTGATATATTTTTCAGTGTTCCGCTTTTTTCTTCTCCCTTGCTGTATGTTGTTTTGGTACACTGATAAGTACCCACCTTAGTATTACTGGATTGAGCCCCCATCCTTTCTTCTTTCTACGTCTCACTGACAAGCGACAAGCACCAAAGCTAATGAAATGGATGATGACACAAAATAAATGAGGATGATAGTCGGGAATGAAGCAGAAGATGATGAAGCAGGAACAAATACAAAGGACTGATCCTAGTTTTCCCCTATACTTTTTTCCCCTGAACTTTAATCTAACACCAGATGAACTAAGCCTCACAATGCCCACTTATGAATCCAGACTGGCAAAACTCTGGACTCACTCTCCCTAACAGAAAGAAGAATTGACCAAGACCAGAAGAATCAAGAATGAGCAAAAAACTGGAACACAACTTCCAATAAGATAAAATGAATAAAATAACAACAATTCCATACCACACAATAACTAAACTATACACCAATAACAATCTGAAGAACTAGAAAACAAACATAGAATAATGTAGTAGGGAGATTCAAAGAATAATGGTTACAAATGAAAAGCGCTGATGCTACCATCTGTGTAGAGCTACACAAACCAGGGATTTTTAAACCAAGGCTCAGTAATAGGAACTCTTAGTGACTCCAGTTCACATGTGCAATTTTTAAAGAAGGACCATCTCACCACCCTAACACATATTTGTAATAGATATAAGGATTCCTCCTTGGGGATTAGCTCCGGGATCGTCCTGGACACTGCCATGGGACACATTTCCACTCAATAAACCCACAGACAACGGTTATTCATGCAAGCCTTGCACCTTGCCAGCTTTATTTAGACAGGTTGCAGGTAAAACAAAACATAACTCAGGAACAAACCAAAGTCCTAGACCGTCTGGTCACTGACTACACATATCAGCATGCCCTGACTACTATCTGGTGAGCTACCCTCAGCTAGCATAAAACATGTGCCCCTGCAACCTGTTACTCACAGTTCACACCACTTCTTCACTTCTTGGACCGCTCACAGTTTGCTGTGTGTTTCCTCAACAGGGTCCATGTGTCTCCCCCTACAGCGACATGCGGTTACCCAGGGAGAGCCCCAACTATTCTGTTTCTTTTCCTTTTAAACACACTTTCCCTTCCTGATACCTCATTAACCAGGCCACAGGTGGAGCATTCAGCAGAGTTAGCAAGGGAAATACACCCTTTCCTTGCCACACTGCCACATAGGGTACACAGTTTTTTTTTAATTAGCTTCTAAGGTTACAAAAAAAAAATAGATAGATATATAGATAGATAAATATCCATAAAAGTAAAAGTACCGTATATACTCGAGTATAAGCCGAGTTTTTCAGCACGGTTTTTCGTGCTAAAAACGCCCCACTCGGCTTATACTCGAGTGAACTCTCCGCCTGTCAATCCCTTCTCAGTGATCTTCAACCTGCGGACCTCCAGATGTTGCAAAACTACAACTCCCAGCATGCCCGGACAGCCATAGGCTGTCCGGGCATGCTGGGAGTTGTAGTTTTGAAACCTCTGGAGGTCTGCAGGTTGAAGACCACTGAGAAGGTCTGGATGATGACATGGGGGGGGATGATGTATTTCCCACCCTAGGCTTATAGTCGAGTCAATAACTTTTCCTGGGTTTTTGGGGTGAAATTAGGGGCCTCGGCTTATATTCGGGTCGGCTTATACTCAAGTATATACGGTAATCCTGCAGCACTCCGAATTGCATGAAAATCAAGTGTAGTTTATTCACCTAAAAATCATGGCGACGTTTCGGCTGCTCACTTGCAGCCTATCCCAAGGATGCTTGAAAAAAGGCTGCAACTGGGCAGCCAAAACGTCGCCATGATTTTTGGGTAAATAAACTACACCAGTTTTTCACGCAATTCGGAGTGCTGCAGGATTACTTTTACTTGTATGGATATCGCTAATGACCCGTAACCTGGGACATCTACTAGCTTGCACCCATCATCATTTGCCATATAGTGGTTGTACTGCTTCTCCTTGCTATATATAGATAGATGAACAGTTCAATAAAGGTACTTACAATATTCATTACAGTAAAGTTCAATTAGACATATTTTATTGGCATTATAAACACCCAGGATATTATTTTCATGTAATATATAGTAGCATGGAGTATATCAGAATAGGAAAGTTTTACTAAATGTGGTACAAAACAATATACTTTGTTTACCTGGTAAACACGTACATTGTAACATGATTGCTTTGTTATTATTATCACTATTAATGGACATCCTGCATTAAATGTGATTTTATGAAGAAATATTACATCAAATATCATATATTATAGTTATACCAATACAAGTGACTATTTAAACATCAGTAAACATAGATATACAGATAGAAATATGCGGATGTTAATACTTGCTGGTACAAATAGCCGGTTTGAAAAGAAAGAGGTTATAAACTGTGTCAGGCATAATCCTCTGCAAAATGACTTTTAATCTCTTTCAGAGAGAGGAGATGTCTGAAGCCAATTCAAAATCCCTTCTAATCACACACAGCCTCCTATGGACATTCACCATCAGCTGCTATGGACTTTCATGAGGTGCTAAATATAATGGAAAGTAATAAAGCATTACCAAATTTTCTTGATTTTAGTCACAAAACTTACAAACTCATTCCCCAGAATAGTTTTATACATCTGCAATGTGCTGCACAGGCCTCAATTTATAAGGTAGAGGTGTATATTCTATAATTGTCCTCTACAGTACGTGTTTTTAGGGTTCGTAGGTGTACAATGCAACTTAATTGTATTTTGGAAGTGATCTCACTCCTCTGGTTTACGTTACAGTTCCATGCAGCAGGTAGTATGCCCAGTGATGTATCTTGCATTATGCCAATGTGGTAGCCTTTGGGGGGTGTATGGTAGGGATGGTATGATGTTGGTATATGAGGGGTTAATATTAAACCAGTCACTCGTGAGGCCAGGGTGAGGGCTGGTATGCTGAATCTATGTTCCGGCCTATCGCCGCCCTTCCCAGAAGCGATAGGTGCAATGAAATGACTGAAGGTCCACAAGCAGATTTAACTTGAACTTGAATAACTTTACTGCAGTGCTTGCAATATCCAATGCGTAGTAACAGTCTCACATAACAGTTCTTAGGTTGCTTAGCGACTGGCAGAAGTTGCGGACCTTGCATTAAACTTATAGTCTCTGAATTTAGGGCGTGATGTGCAGATCCGTCTGGATTTAGGGGAAATATTGGGTCCGGTGATACTGCAGAGTGCTTAGGGGAGGACACACTCTATAATTTAGATCATTCAGCCATTGCCGCAAGGCTCAGGCCTAACTCACTGTGATTACTGCTATACAGGTCTTGCTTGCTTGCTATCCCAGGAACAAGAGAGAGATAAGATGGCCGCTGCTCCCTTATATGGGCAGGGGGCGTGGCGATTTTGATTGGTCCGAACGTCTGCCATTCACTTTACATGGTATCATGGAATTGCTTACATCACAGGATCTATATACATTGAAAAAAACCAAAATGAGGCTAGAGATACCAAAGTGAGGCCTGGAACGCATCCAGAATGAGGCTTGAAATGCATCACATGACCCGAAGGCCCTGCGACATGATGGAAACAAGTAATTAACCATTTTTACGCAGAAATAGTACTATATACATTACTCTATGGATAGAGTAGGAATCTATACACTATAATAGAGGCGACTAGGGGCAGACTGACTAAAAGTTATTTCTAAATCCTAGGGACTCTGGCTACGGGGACCCATAGATAAATAAGTACCGTATGAAATGCGGTACTGGGAAACCACACCAACAAGGCCCAAGCCTAGGATGGCACTTTATGGGGGGCTGCTGGTAGCTGGTTTCCTTCATGAAAATTCAGCTGTACACATGGTGCAGCAGGATTCCCATTTAAAACAATGGGAGGCTACTACAGCAAAATTTCCTGCGATTGGGTCGGCCTAGGGCAACACAAAACCACAATACACCACTGAATACACCTCAGAAAGGTCTAATTTTGTTTATATGTGAATGTTCAGTAAAATTATTAGTATTAATATTATTAATATTATTGTTACAGATTATTGACAAGAAGCCCACTGTCACTTCTTACATACCTATATCTCCAGTTCTAATAATCTCCAGAAGCATTTACATTGCAGCACAGAAGGGAATAATTCTAATGTGAAGATCATTTTCTTGATACTTGTAACTTGCCATTAAAGCCGCAAACACCACAAAGCACTTAAACAATAGACAGGAAAGTAGCGATTACAGCTCAGGAGCCAGTGAGACACATTTAGCAGTCACATAAAGGATGTGTTCTGGAGACCCATGGACCAGACAATAAGAAGTGACACAATGGCAACTTTCAGATATGGCTATTTTGATGATGAGACAGCTGGGAATTTTTAGGCTTTCCATCAAGGAGATTAAAACAGTCTACAACAACATCTTGTACTAGAAAGCATTAAAAACATACATGGCAAAACATTATTATGTTTGGCAAACTGAACTGTAGTTCCGAATATCATGAAACACAGTATTACAACCATTTCCTTACAGTGCTACTTTTCAAACAGTAAAAGCAAGATTTCTGGGAAATTGCTTGCCATTTTTAAAGCTATGTTTTATATTTTTTATGTTATAAATGTTACTAAGGCAAAGGTCTCAAATGGTATTTATGTTATGAGCACCTTTGAAATGCATTTTTATTTCTCAGTTGCTTCTTATATGCGAAGTTAAGCATATTTCTAAATATGCTTCTGCTGTAGAATCTGTGTAACTTCTTCACATAGCTAGCTGTCCTGAATATTGTACATAGATCTGACAACTAGTGTTGCTCGCGAATATTCGCAATACGAATTCTATTCGTGAATATCGCATATTCGCGAATTCGCGAATATTCGCGAATATAGCACTATATATTCGTAATTACGAATATTCGTTTTTGTATTTATTTATTTTTTTTTATTCACAGTACACATAACAGTGATCATCCCTCTCTGCTTCCAGCTTGTGTGGTGTAAAGAAGGCTCTAATACTACTGTGTGAGACTGGCGTGCGAATTTTCGCATATGCGAAAATGTGCATATGCTAATTTTCGCATATGCTAATTTTTGCTTGTACAGGTTTTTGTATATGTAAATTTTCGCATATGTTCATTTTTGCATACGCGAATATTTGCATATGCGAAAATAACTTGAATATTCGCGAATATATGACGATTATTCGTCCATATATTCGCGAATATTCGCGAATTCTAATATGGCCTATGCCGCTCAACACTACTGACAACACGGTGATGCTGGCTCTTGTGCCATCTGCTCTTATGTCTCTTCTCTTCGTGTAATGGATAGCAGCATGGAGGGGGAGTAGGCTGTATAAAGAGTGGAGAAGGTGTAAAACTTTATATTTTAATAATAAATTAAATTAAATTAATCTCAGGCTTCATGAATGATAATAATACAATGCTTCAGTGATGTCATTGCTCACTAGCATGTTTATAGGCTGAAGAGAGGTTCATTCAGAAAAACCAGTGTAGAGGATAGTCTGTGAGCACCATCCTATGGGATTTAAGTGACAAGGTTCTTTAGCCTTAGATTCTCAGTTAATAATGAAAGTGATGGCTAAGAATCACCACTTTAAGGTCTGTAGTGTCAGCTAGAGTACACGAGCAAGGAAGGTTACATTGTCCCAAAACTTGCCTCCAGCTGCACCATCCTTTGAATCAGTGCAGTCACGCAATATCATGGGACCATCTGCTCTGGTAACTGACACCACCATGCGCAGAATCTGCTCTGATACAGGCCCTCTGATCCGTTAATTGTTTGGCCCATTGCCAGTAACACAGTAATTTAAATATTTAAATATTTCATGCCCGATTTGTCACTTATTCTTTCTGTGTAAATTTATAGAAGACTGTCAAGTTCTCGTGATTCATAGCAGACAAGCTTCTTATTACTGTTATGTCCTGTACTATACTGACTCTCCATCAGCAGAAGATCTGAAGTTATATATTACCTACATAAAAAAAACTGCCTGAACTAATACCAAAAGAAAAAGGACAAACTAAAATAATAATGCACTAAACACAAGACACAATGATTTATGAAATAAAGAAAATTATTCATTGAAAATGTTCCTCACATACCACATAGAAACCATAAACACAAAAAGACACAGGTAAAAAAACAGGGTGGAGGAGAATCAGGACCTACAAATAATTTCAGAACTACAAAAAATCTACAAAAAACGTTACCCAATTTTTTTGTTTGCTGCAGAAAATGCACAATCCTGCTGCACTGAAATCAGTCATATTACAGTAATATGGCATATTAAAATTCAATTGAGTGTAAAAATAGATATAGGAAACCGTCATCTCACTCCACAATGTGTTTTGCTGGCCTTTTTATGGGAGTGGTGAACAAGCAGAAGTAGCTCCATTGTTCATTGAGACCATAAGACAGTGTTTTTCCAGCTATTGCAAAACTACAACTACCAGCATGCCCGGACAGCCTTTGGAGCTGGAGATACACTGTTTGGAAAACACTGCCATAAGGTGAAACAGTTTTCAAAATGGTAATCCACCTTCATTAATCGATCTTTTCATGGCCTTCTTCTGGTAAAGCATTGCTTTTGTGAATTTGGATGTGTGCTTCAGCTTTCTAATGGATTTATTTTGCCAAAGTTGCCTGGTATTTTATAATTCCCTCCAGTCTGACTAAGGACCCATTTCCAGCTGAAGAAAAACAGCCCCCAAAAAAGCATGATGCTGTCCATGCTTCACTGTGGGTATGGTGTTCTTTGGGTAATGTGCAGTGTTTTTTTTTTTTTGCCAAACATACCTTTTGGAATTATGGCCAAAAAGTTCTACCTTAGTTTCATCAGACCATAACACATTTCCCGCTTGGTTTTGGGGGACCTGATGTTTGAGGATTTTTGAGATTTTTACAAACTAAAGCTGGGCTTGGATGTTTTCTGTCTTGCCACTTTACCCCACAGCCCATTCATATGAAGAATATGGGAGCTTGTTGTCACATGTAGTACACAGCCAGTACATGCCAGAAATGTCTGCAATTCCTTTAATGTTGCAGTAGGCCTCTTGGAAGTCTATGTGATCACTTTTTTCTTGTTTTTCAACAAATTTGGAGTGATGTCCAGTTCTTGGTAATGTCTCTTTTGTGTCATATTTTATCCACTTGATGATGACTGTCTTCACTGATGCTTTGGAAGCTCGCTGCGGACCATGGCTTCTGGTTGGAGATGCAAATATGCAAATGTCAGGAAAATCCTACTAGAATTTTTTTTTTTTTTTCAAATCAACTGGTGCCATAAAGTTAAACAGATTTGTAAATGTATTCTATTAAAAAATCTTAACCCTTCCAGTACTTATTAGCTGCTGTATGCTCCAGAGGAAGTTGAGCTGTTCTTTTAAGTCTGACCACAGTACTCTCTTTTTTATTATAAAAATACAAAACAATTCCAGAAAACAAAAACATAAAACAAGCTTAACCAGCTACAACAGAAATGTAAAATAAAACAAAACCCTGCCTAACGGCCAGCCCAGCTTTAATAAATTCTAAAATATGCCAAACTACAACTATACTATACCTATACACCTAAGCAAACTATGAAATTCACACTCACACACATAACATAAAAAATAGCTCAACTTGGCTAATTAAATGAAATAAATAAACCAACATAAAATTCAGCACCACCTGGCTATAACTCAAAATCATCCATACTTGGAGGAAAAAAAAAAAAAAAAAAAAAAACAAGCACACCTCTGCTTTTTAAATAAAAGTTATATATACACAGACAAAAACACACCTACATACAATAATAATAATACTGCATAACAACCACTGGTCCGACTGCCCTTTTCTTGGCTAATGCTACATAATATAAAACAAAATACATAACACAATATACCAACAAATAAATAATATAAAGCAATATACACAACACAGTATACATACAAATATAATAAATGTCCCTCACAAAAATACCTACAAAAACCCTAAAATAAATCCTACACTAAAACTGTGCCCTCTCCCACACCACCCCTCCTGTACATGGGTCAGTCCATAACCGTTCGTACAGTTCTTAAGTCCAGTCCTTAATCGACCCATGTCAGGTCCCCTAAGAGAAAAAAATAAAAAATAAATAAATAAAAATAAATAAATAAATAAACCCCACCACCCACAAATACACCCTCCCCACCTAGCACTCCAACCAACCAACTAAATACAACCTTATATACAAGACCACAACCCAATTTAGGCCCATGTTCAGTACCTGTAAGCCCTTCATACCATGTCAGCTGAAAACAAAACAAAAAGCTATGGTGCACATGCAACAGCCCACCACCAGGGAGAAGGATGGCAGATCTGATACACCGAAGAAATTTAAACTCTTTTCCTAACTCCCCCTACTATTCTCCCTAATTCTATCTCTTCATTAAAACTGACCCTATTATCAACCTATCCCTATCTCTGTATGCCTGTCCCTAACCAAAATAAAGGTACTCTACCAAAAAGGTCTAGTACCTAGGGCACATGAAAAGAAAACCCTCTCCATAGGAGAGAAGCCCTACTGTTACCAAGACTGCCATACTCCAAAGACCTGATCTTCCCGAGGTCACCGGTGATGTTCCTACAGACCACCACCTCGGAGAGGACTTTCTGTTGGGTGGACACTAAACACCGTGCATTCCACGTGTGATACTTAACCACTGAGCTGACTACAAATAAAGTGCCCCGATCTCAGCCACCGAGGGTCCTGAATGCCCCATAAGCCCACTCCAGTTAGGTAAGGCCGGCAAGTTGACTCCAGCCGATGGAAGAGCCCACCCGGTTGTAGACCCCTACGTTAAAGGGACAATGAAGCAGGAAGTGGTCCATGCTTTCCAGCGTGTCCACACACTCTTCTCGGGGACACCCCCAGTCAACAGAGTTCTTGTACTTCAGGTTGTCCCTTACACCTAGCTTCCCCTGAAAGCGCCAGGCCAAGTCCCAAAACTTCTGGGGGATCCTTTTCGAGTTTAAAAGATACAACCCCACCCTCAGATCCCGACCTGGGCAGTCCCTGAGTGCCAGAGGCTTCTGGAAGTGGGTCAACAGAACCCGTTTGTCAAGGAACTGCCTTGACTGGGCCCTGATCTCCCACACTCCCAGACCCCACTGACGTAACACCTTCAGAGTCGGGGTAGTGTAAGCCGGAAGATATCCATGGGGCGTACGGAGGTCCTTCACTCGCCTTCCTCTCTCCCATTCCTGGAAGAAAGGCCGAAACCATTCCCTGCAGGAGAGTACCCACGAAGAAGCCCTCGCTTTCCAGAGGTTCGAGATGTTAGCTTTCAAGAAAGTGTTGGTTAAGAACACCACAGGGTTTACCATAGATAAACCCCCTATTCTCCTCGTGCGGTACGTAACCTCCCTCTTGACTAGGTTCAACCTGTTCCCCCATTACAGTTGGAAAAACAGGCTGTAGACCCTAGTGTAGTAAGCCTCTGGCAAAATACATACATTGCTCAAATAGATAAACAAGGGGAGCAGGTACGATTTGATCAGGTGCACCCTTTCCCTGAGGGTCATAGACCAACCCTTCCACTGGTTCACACTCTGAGTGGCATCATAGAGCTTACCGTCCCAGTTTTTAGTGGGATAATCATCCTGGCTGAATGTGATGCCCAGAATTTTTGCTGAGTCTTGGGGCCCTTGGGGCCATGTTTATGAGCCGGAGCTCTTGTCCCTTCATGAGGACATCTAAGATCAGGCACCTCCCCATTTCTAACTCAATAACCCATCTGCATTCAACCGTAAAAAGGACCGCCACCCCACTATACGGTTCAGCCACAAGAGACCAGTGGGAGGGCCTGCACCTCCACTCTCTTCTGGCTTTCACCAGAGAGGCTAGATCTGACAAACTGGTCTCCTGTAAAAAGAAAATGTCAGCTTCAACACGGCCGAGAAAATCGAAGGCTGCAAATCTATCCGTATTTGACTTTATACTGGCACAATTAATAGATGCCAGGGTCAGTGGGGTGAGTGCCGCCATCATGGGTGATTGAGTTAGACAGCCACACCTTTACTTCTGCTTCCCCCTCTTTTTTGCCCCCACTCCCCTGAAGAAGAGGAAAGGGCAGGACCACTTTTGGACTTTTTCTTAGACTCTGATTGGTCCATGTGGTCCCCATCTCCGTCCGGCCCCAGTCTAGCCCTGCCCTCCGAGGAACGTGCCTCCGCAGGACAGGGCCCAGTCCCCCCCAGAGGCTCTCTCACCCTAGGCACCCCGCCCTCACCTTCCCCCTCCAAGGAGGGGGAGGAGATGGTGTCGAGGACGAGGTACCGGTTTGACAGGTCAATCAGAGGGGGGGGGGGAGTCAGGCTTCCATTTTGGACCTGGCCCGTAGTACAAGGCTTAACAGAGGGCTCCAACCTCTTCTTTCTCCCTTTCCTTTTGCCCTTGTCTTTCTTTTTTGGCCTCTCCCCACTCTCCTCATCCACACTTTCATAGTGGGAGGAATCGGAAGGGTCGGCCATATTGCCTTCCTCTCTGCGCAGCCTCCTGTTCTCCTCATTCAGCACGTTCTCCCCCAGGGCTTCAGTGGTTACAGAGCCAGCTTTAGGAGCAGGGGTCGGAGCTACCCCAGTCACCTGGGCACTCTCCAGCTCCCTACTCCTCCTACAATTTTCCTCCCGCCTTAGTTTGGCGGGGCCCTTTTCCCTCATCACTAGCCCAGTTGCGCCCCCATCCCTGCTAGTACCCTCCCCAGCCGAGGCAACCTCCCATCTCTCCCCAGCCGGATCGGTTGCAGCATGGGCGAAAGTGCACGGACAACTGCTGAAAGGCTGCCCGAGGACACCACACAGGTGGCACCGGATCTGCCTACAGGATGTGGCCAGATGACTCACCCACCACACAAAGCACTGACCTGTACAGTGCAGGCTGCGCTAAAATGGGTGGAGCTACCAAACCTGTGACAGACCTTAGCCTGCCCCTGGTAGAAGACCTGGAACCTGTCACGTCCAAGGAAGGTGGCTGACGGAATGTGGGCATTTTGACGGAAAACGTCCAGGCCCCTGACCAGATCCCGTGCTCATCCAGATTTTTCTTGGGCATGTCTGTCACATCCCCATACCGACCAAGCCAGGTCATGATGTCATAACAAGAAAGTGACTCGTTACGGGTCAAAACGGTCACTTTCTTGAATGAGTTCTGACGGGAAATCGTTTTTACAGCAAAGTCCGGCCAGCCGGTCTCGTTCTTCGCCACTTCGTAGTTTGACCAGAAGAGTTCAAGACCCTCTGGCAGACCAAAACTGACGTCAAACTCAGACGAACCGTAGGAGTGGATCAGGGCAAAGATGTCACTCGCCCTGAATTCCATCTGGAGGAGGAGCTTGACCACTTTAGCGCGAGGCGGGCACGCATCCACGCCCCTCCAAATCAGACGGGCCATATTCCTACGGTTATTGTCCTGCCCGGGTGTCGGGAGGGACCAGACCACCTCCCCATTCTGCTCTCGGAAAGCCCCCAAACCATGCCTCTCTATCCAGAAAGACAGGTCGACCTCACCCCTTCCCTCTACCTGGATCGACCTGTCGCCCCTACGCAGAGCCTCCAGGAGGCGCTGTTGCAAGTAATCCCCGGGGCCGGACGGAGACGGGGACCCCACCGAAACCCCGACAGCAACACTTGCATAGCTCCTAGGAGCAGTCACTGCCGGGGGGAAGCCGGACCAGACCCAGACCCAGGTGCACCATTCACACCACAACTCCCATCATCCATACCAGATGTTACATTCACACCACCACTGCTCACACCACTACTCCCACCATCATTCACTCCTCTGACACTCCTTCCATTCACAACACTACCACCCCCATCATTCTCACACCCTGCACTCACTTCCTGCCTAACATATCCTGGGCTGGCTGGGACCTGTAGTACTGCCGGTTTTAATACAGGTTTTCTTGCTGGCTTAGCTGCTGCTGGGGTCAACGCTGATGGCTCCTCCTTCCACAATGCCACCACTAGGCTTGCCCGACTGCTCAGGCTCTACTGATGACACTGACGCCCGGACACTCCCCCCCTCACAGAGGAGTGCCCCGCAGCGCCCGCAGAAACCACAGTACTTGGGGGACCACCCCCCGAGCACACGGACCGACCTTTCTCTGCTTCCGACGCCCGGACACTCCCCCCCCCCATCACAGGAGAGTACCTGCAGCGTCGGTAGTGACCACAGCACTCGGGGAACTGCCCCCCAAGCACACAGCAGCATAGCTCTTCTCTGGCATTTGGACATGCCCCTCGCCACCCTGGGGCGTTCCAGCAGTGCCAGAGTTGCCCAACATGAGCCCATCCTGCCCTTCCCTACCGGCAGGACGGTTAGGCTTCACATCTATTGCGTCCATAGCCATTTCAGACGCCATTCTATACCCCCCTTGCTGGCCCCACTCCACCACAGGAACGGGGTCTTGCAGTTTGGGGGGCTCAGCAGCCTGAACCAGCTTTGCAGCTGACCCAGACTGCTGGAAAGGTACGAACATGTACTGCAAAGATTGTTCGGTCTTCTGCTTCTTTGCTTTATGCCTGACTTTTCCATCCTTGCACTGATCTTCACCGAAGGTGAAATTCTGGAGGTGGACTGGGGATTCCTGCATGACAATTGCCCTCAATAAACCCCCAGCCTCACTCTCCACATCATCCTCCTCACTGTCAGTCACAGGGAGCGCCACTTGGGCTGACTCTATGTAGCTGTCCTGGGTGTCACAGGGCATAGGAACAGACACAGCATCCTCCACCACATGCGCTCCTTCCTCTACCTTCTCCTTAACTCCTTCACTGCCATCCTCTATCTTCACCTCCACTACTCTCCCCATCATCCACCTCAACCTCCACCTTACCTGGGGATTTCATGGCGGCAAACCTTTCATCATTTGCCAGCTTCTCTCTGAGGAGACCGCTGCCCTCCAGGATCTCTGCCTTCCTCTCCTCCAGCTTGGCAATCTTGGCTTTCAGGGCTGTGATCCTTTTCTTCAGCTCAGGCTTGCATCTCCTGGACCCAGAGTTTGCCAGACTCTGAGTCCCACGCAGATCTTCTCTTGCAAGCCTGAGCTCTTTACTGCAGCTGTCGTATTCCGCAAAGCGTGCGGCCATGCGGGAGCAGTAGGTCTCACTTGATTCTTTGGGGCCTCTTTCAGCCCACATCTCCAAACTATTCCTCCTTGTTCTCCTTCCACCACCAGATCTCTGGCTTGCACCCGTTGCCGGAGGAGCAGAGCCTGCATTGCTGCAGACTCTGCTGGATCTTCTGCCTGCGGTCAAAACAATGGCTGTAACAGTTTTCTCTCCACCTTGAAGAAGGGGAATGGAGGCCTGAGGCTCCATGCAGGAAAGCTCTCCCAGGGTGCCTGCCACACCCCTGAGAAAGGCTTGATGGAAAAAGCTGCTTCTCTGGAAGTCTGGAGCTCAAAAGAGACACACACGACAGCTTCTCACACAGAACTCCTCTGGACTACAGGATGTGCTCTCTGCTGACACCTCTGTCCATGTCAGGAACAGTCCAGAGCAGGAGAGGTTCGCTATGGGGATTTGCTCCTACTCTGGACTGTTCCTGACACAGACAGAGGTGTCAGCAGAGAGCACTGTGGTCAGACAGAAAAGAACAACTCAACTTCCTCTGTAGTGTACAGCAGCTGATAAGTACTGGAATCATTAAGATTTTTTATACATTCTATGCAGGGCTGTGTCTCCGGTTTCGTAAACCTTTGGGTTTCCGGGACTAGGGACGTGATGTCACGCCATGCCCCCTCAATTCATGTCTATGGGAGGGGGCGTTTCATGTCTATGACGGGAGGTTTCTGAAACTGGAGACGCAGCCCCACATAGAATGCGGGTGCAGCAGGGAGATTACAGGGGTCCCAGCAGCGGGCCCCCCGTGATCAAATATCTTGTCCCCTTTCCTTTGGATAGGGGATAAGATGTTTTTGCCCGGAATACCCCTTTAAGGTCTTCATTCTTCTACTTGCAGTGACAACCATCCTGTTGCACCAAACAGTAGTCATAGACTCTTAATGGAATATCTCCTGCAACTGGACAGAGATCTCAGTGACCATGTGCTTCTCACTCATTCTTATGATTGGTGGGAGTCTTAACACTCAGACCCTTAACCATGATCAAAAATGTTACACATCTTGTGGCATAAAGTTTTGGTAAATGGCAAGGATACTTTATGTTTACAACATACTAGAATTATAACACACATCACATGTTGCACAAGCCATGATAATATACTGGAATGTGGCCATGCTTAATTTTGACTTAAAGGGGTACTCCAGTGGAAAACATTTTTTTTTTAAACCAACTGGTGCCAGAAAGTTAAACAGATTTGTAAATTATTCACATAGGAGATAGTGCGGCACTGCGTGAGTGTGCTGGATTTGGAATAGCAGGTGGGAGTTGGTGTAGCTGTAATGCCTCAGGTGGTGCTCAGATAATGCAAGCAAAGTTCATAGTATCCGTGAAGAGAAATTAAGATATCGGCACTCACCAGTGTGGCTGCAGGGTCTTCTTTATTGAGACATACTCACATGCGGGGTACAGGCCGGACGAAGCACACCAAGTGTGCGAAACTAGAGCTCGGTTGCCACCACCTGTCCCCCCACTCCCCTCTCTTCTGTACCCCGCATGTGTGTATGTCTCAATAAAGAAGACCCTGCAGCCACACTGGTGAGTGCCGATATCTTCATTTCTCTTCACGGATACTATGAGATTTGTAAATTACTTCTATATAAAAATCTAAGTCCTTCCAGTACTGATCAGCAGCTGTATTCTACAGGGGAAGTTCTTTTCTTTTTAAATTTCTTTTCTGTCTGACCACAGTGCTCTCTGCTGACACTTCTGTCCATTTCAGGAACTGTCCAGAGCAGGAGATTATCCCCATAGCAAACCTATCCTGCTCTGGACAGTTCCTGACATAGACAGAGGTGTCAGCAGAGAGCACTGTGGTCAGATAGAAAATAAATTCAAAAATAAAATAACTTCCTCTGTACTATACAGCAGATCATAAGTACTGGAAGGATTACGATTTTTTAAAATAAGTAATTTACAAATATGTTTAACTTTCTGGCACCAGTTGATTTTAAACAATTGTTTTCCACTGGAGTACCCCTTTAAGCATCATTCCTGGCTTCCACATGTCTATAATGTTTAATTCCTGTTTTTCATTCATATCTATTTCATATTTTTTGCAGGGCCAGTGAGCTCAGCAGTGTAATCCTCGCTACATAAAGTAGCAGCAGATGAGTTGGAGCGGTATAGGAAGGCTTGCCGGCTTTGTGGGATTACGGCTGGGTTTAATCTTGTCGGAGCAGGGTTTTGGGGAGATTTTAATCAGAATTTCTACAGTAATAATCCTGTATAAACTCATCTGAAAAGCCTTCAATCCCTCACAAAGTTGTAATCAGGCAGCAAAGAATCTGATTAAAAGTTACACTGTGGTTTTGTTTGCAGGGGGACGAACCACATTATCCATGTCCTGCTTATCTCTTTAACCGCCGGACTGAGCGGCATAACCTAAAGAGTCTGACCACAAACAAAAGACAGACATGTAAATGTATCAAATGAACACTAAGGTATCATTTTTTATATAGAAGTATATACATTTTAAATATATAAATTATAATTGACTGTACTTCATAGATGTTTATCATTCTGGAAGATCACTGAAGTAAAATATGTACAATGTTGTAAGTCACTATTAGAGATGAATAAATAGATTTTTTTTTACTTTTAAATAAATTTTGTTCCTACTCCTGTAAACTGAGTGCCCCAGAGGTAGATTGCAATGCTGTATGCATCACAGCTTTTATCTAATATATTTGCTGGATTTGGTGCCTTGCACCCAGCCAGTCACTGTATTGTACTGGAGCAGGGACTCCTACGCTTGACAGGAGCACTTCTGATCAGTATCCTAATCCGGGAGGAATCTGACAGTAAGATTTGATGTATCGGACCCAAAAGCAATCTTGATTGATTTACTCAACTCTAGTGGCTATTTAATGCGTTTGAAAGGTTTTCTGGTTTTGGAGGTGGAGCCTGACACTGAGCTGGATGGCTGCATTACTGTCAAACTCTCCAAAACGCTTGCTCTGATTTCCTTTATTCAGTTTCCATTATAGATAAACATTGGAAGAACAGGAAAAGATAAGCATTGGAACAGGGGGACATGGCAAAATACCACAGGAAAAAAAGCTCTCTCAGAGCCCTGCATGGCTTCCCAGTGATTTGGAGCAGGAGGAAGACTCTGAAGCTGAGAGCATGCACAGGAGCCATGCAGACTCTAGGGGTGAAGATTCAACTTCTAACATCTTCCACACCTTTCTGGAAAAGACTGTTCATCAGACAGTCCTCAAGTCTTTTTCATCTTCCCTGACTCCTTTTATGAAGGAAATAGCCAAATTACCATATTGGTAATGTTACTCCAATGGAAATGTTTGTTCCAGACGTCCTGTGGACCGCCACAAGATAGAGACTGCCACACCGGCTGTTTATACAAAAGAAAAAGCATGGGGGTTTAGTGCTCCCAAAAATGAAACTACAAGGCATTGCACGTTAAGAGATGAGTTGATGTGGTCTTGAAATCCTGATGGGGCAGGAACTGGAGAGGGACCAACTAGGTATGCAATGGGTCAAGCGACATCAGCTGACCTGGCCCTCTTTCAAATCCCTGCGCAGGAACACTTTAATTGCAATGCTTGCTCACATTCTTGCAGTGATTCAGCTCTAGCCTATATCACCTCTACTGCAACATTTAGCTCTCCTCCGATTTACCATTTCATGATCCACTTTGGGACAAGTTTTCTGAGGTCATCATCTCGAGAATTTTTTTTTAACCCCTTAAGGACTCCGATTTTTCTGATTTTGCATTTTCATTTTTTCCTTCTTAAAATCATAACGCTTTCAATTTTGCACATAAAATTCTGGGGAAAAAGGATTGGTCTTCCTTAGCCTTTCCAGAAGCTTCAGCATAGACCATTTCTGGGGAGTAACCAATGATCCACTCATCTTATACAAGTAGTGCAAAAGTTTAACCCTTTTATGTCTGTGGGAACTAAATGTATGTTGTAATGGTTGTGTAAGTAAACTGGTAATGGAACACTGCAATAGGTTGGTCACCTTGTAAAAAAAAAGGGAAAGTGTGATAGCCACAAGGTTTGATTATGAGGGTTTTGCTGGGTGATGGGTGTAGTAGTCTTTGATGTTATTATTGTTATTATTATTATTATTGCTTCTTTAGCAGAGTTGCTGAATTTAGGGGAAAAAAATGCAAATGTATGCAGATGTTATGGTTCTCTAGCTCTCCAGTTCTCAGTCTAAATTACTGAAAGTACTGAATGACTATCTGCACGGGTTGGTTTACTGTGGTGCAAGATGCAAAATAGGACTCCACTTTACTTATTTTTTGGCGGTAATCTATGTTACACAACACTTGGAAAGGCGCATCCAGGGAGTCTCCCTTACTTGGCAGACAGACGACCCTGACCGGACATTTGGCCAAAAATACAGATCAGTGTAAGGCAGAGAGGTTGCCTTATTTAACTTCTCTCTTAAAAAGCCGAAAATTGTACCACTTGGGGGGGGGCAAAATGTACTAGAATGTATCCTTGGAGTGTGAACTTGGATACGCGACATGTGGATATGTGTCCTTGGAGTGTGAACTTGGATACGTGACATGTGGCCTATATGAAATGGTCGGGTAATGTCTGGTATGCCAGACATTAGCAAACATAGGACTACTATATTTAGTCTCCTCAATAAGATCAGAGCTGAGGGTCACACAGGTGGCTCTGACTAAATTTAGGGCAGACTACTATCGTCTTCTCAACTGAAGCTGAGCTGTGTGGCACTTGGCTCTGGCAAATGCTAAACCAGAACTAACTAGAATAGGTTTATGTCCAGGAACTCTGTCTTGCAATGATTGGTTAGGAGATGACATATAACCAAATTACAATTCAGACATATAACCAAATTACAATTCAGATGTGTACATTAAATGCAACAATGTGAAAAACATTAACTCTGAGTGCATGCAAAGAAATGCAATGGCGAACTTTTCCAGTACCTGAAATAAACAATATATATGTACAAAACTTTTACATATTCTCTAGTGAGTAGCACATTTGCTGGTACTATTGGTTTATGTAAAGTCTCTTGAAATGACAGTGCACCACATTCTGTATAACAGCTTGGCAGATTTGACAGATTTTTGACAGATTTTTGTGACTTTGTATGTGTGTACAATACCTTACAAATATGTAGAATACATAGTTGCACAACTATTTTCAGTTTTGCTTTTTTTTTTTTTTTTTTTTTTACCACTAACATAAATGTCAATTCTACATGGTGTCAATACTTGTAACAAAATAAAATCTAGAACTGAGAATAACAGGTGCTGAACTACATACTGCCATTGGAGCGGCACATTCTGCTCTCCCAAAGACTTCTGCTTTTTGATTTCGCTATTTTCCATACACATCAGCTGCTTTTCGCTCTTGTTCTAAAGGAGATTTTGACCCTGAACACAAGACAAAAGCACCAGCCAACAGGCAAATCATGCTGTATGCCCCAAAAGAATGCCTAAAGGGATAGAAAACACAGAATAATGTAAATTCAATAGAAAAGCTTTTCCTAACACCCTTGTTTCTTTCTGGAGGGCTGTGGTCTGGCACTTGTTCTTGAGAAATAGCCATGGTGATACTTTGTATAGAAACATCTGTGGCACAGCTATCCATCACTTTCGCATAAAATATGTGGAGAGGTGGGGCTGGTATGCTATGTGGACATTAAGGACACCGCACAACAGTAATGGTGGAAAGGAGAGATACAATGATGTGTGATTTGTGAATATCCAGTTCAGAATTATACCTGCGGCTTAATATATCCCAACTGCAAATTCCCAGAATATTACAAGCCACCAAGTAGTTCTGAGATCATCCCTTAATTCATATAATACATGCATCAGTTGCTGCAGAACCTCTTTTTATAGGTCATTTATCAGATTTCTGTCCATATTTTTTAACTGATATAAGATGCCACTAAATCTTTCCTAAAGAATGTTTCCTGAAGAAGTGTCACAGCTGAATTTGTATCATTTTAGCTTATTGCAAATATAGAAACAAAGCCAGCTCACCCCTGGTCCGGATATCGAGCACGGAGAGAAAGAGTGCGGACTTGCACTCGCAGACAATAGAGAATATGGAAAAAAAACTCCAGCTCAGGTGCAGATCAAATCAGTGTAGCTTTATTGTACATCACGCCATAAGCAACAGGTAACAGATCGGAAGTGACGCGTTTCGGCCATGTGCTGGCCTTAGTCATACAATAATTACACGTTCTAAGGATGCTTATATATGGAGTGGGAGGTAACGAGGTACAGCAGCAGATGGATTAACTCCTGCTGGACCTCTACCAACCACCCCATTCACAAAAGATATGCTGTGTTTTTATTACTATACAAATGTGAATATATACATAAAATAAAAACATAGAATAATAATCTTTATTGTTACAAAATAGTGTACAATTATAAATATAGCAAAAACACATGCATATTGTTAGATAATCGCATGTCAGCAAATGGAAATATGAAGAAAGAAAAAATTATTTTCAGAATAACAAAAAATTCAATAAATATACTTTCATGCGATTATGTAACAAAGGGTTAAAACAAGGCCAGCACCTGGCCAAAACGCGTCACTTCTGACCTGTTACCTTTTGCTTATGGCGTGATGTAAAATAAAGCTACACTGATTTGATCTGCACCTGAGCTGGAGTTTTTTCCATATTCTCTATTTTAGCTTATTGTACACTGCAGTGTGATGAGGGCAGATGGAATTACCCTAGGGGGAAGATGGCATTAACCCCTTGTGTTTGTGATGCCAGGGCGTGGTTTATCCTCTACACTACCCGAAGAAATACCGCTAGATCCTGGGCTAGACACAGGGCAAATGATGACTCCGACACCAAGTTACGGAACAACGGCAGCTTTACTGAGTCAGACAGGTGTAACAGTCTATACAGCTTGGCTGGGCCCAAGGAGGTGACCAGTGACTTCAGAGACCTCAGGGCTTACTGGCACTTATGGTGGACTGGGAAAATTAGCTGCAGAGCCACGATGACTGAAGACAGATTGACTATGGCTGACTTCACCCCTTCTGTAGCTTACCAGGCTTTGACTTGACCTGTGGGGTACTGGATTTTAGGATCCGTGGCTGCGTGGTAGACTTTAGGCCTCTTTAGTACTCCAGACACACACCTAGGACTTGACCTTATTGCAACTCTAATTTTTTTTAAAGTGGTCATAACAGCTTGCTCCCCCCAGGGCTTACATGGGGGAGACAAGTAGAGGTCCCATAGGTCCCCCTTAGGTCACAGGGTTATGGTTCCTCATTGGGTTACAATCACATGACAACAGGTCTGTCGAACAGGGCAGCTAGGGTACAGGGGTGCAACTCCTGTATTTGGTCACCACAGCAACTGCTGAAGAACCTATTCTTAAAGAAAGAGGGCCCTATATACAGTTAATCAATGGTATACAAAGGCAATCTGTGTGCAGGAAAATATGTCAGGTTTTGACATCAAAAGTGGGATTTCCATACAAATATTTTATTTGTATGGAAAGATAACAAGAATTTGCACTCAGAGGTAGGGCTCGAGAGGGTTATCATTGGTCAGTTTGCCCCTGACTCAGTCTGCAATAGTAAATGGATGTTCTCACACCTAGCAGTGAGCCTCTGCATCTAGTAGGAATAGATGAGAAAAGATTATATTCAGTTAAACAACCTTTTTCCATATGGAGATACAGTATCTCCATATACTCACCCCTTGAATTTTTGTAAATATTTTATTATATCTTTTTATGTGACAACTGTGAAGAAATGACCAATTTGAGTGTACAATGCTGCGGAATCTGTGTGCGCTATATATAGATATAGAACACATTTTAAAGGGGTTCTCCGGTGCTTAAACATCTTATCCCCTATCCAAAGGATAGGGGATAAGATGCCTGATCGCGGGAGTCCCGCAGCTGGGGACGCCCGTGATCATGCACGCAGCACCCCGTTTATAAGCAGTCCCCAGAGCGTGTTCACTCCGGGTCTGATTACAGGCGACTACAGGGCGGGCAGCGTGTGACGTCACGCCTGCGCCGGCGTGTGACATAACGCTCCGCCCAGCAATGCAAGCCTACGGGAGGGGGCGTGATAGCTATATATAGCCCAACGCTCCGGGGACTGATTACAAACGGGGGTGCCGCGTGCATGATCACGGGCATCCCCAGCTGCAGGACTCCTGTGATCAGGCATCTTATCCCCTATCCTTTGGATAGGGGATAAGATGTTTAAGCACCGGAGAGCCCCTTTAAATGACCCTCTGCTTCAATGTAAAGTAGTGAGTGCACAGTCTGTATAATACAGTGTCCCCTCAAAATAACTCAACACACTGCCATTAATGTCTTAACCTTGTCAACATGTCCACATTTTTTTCCCTGGTGTCATTTGACTCGTTAGTCTTACAAGGTCTCAGGTGTGAATGGGGAGCAGGTGTCTAAAATTTTGTGCTATCACTGTCACTATTTAAAACTTGTCACTAGAAGTTCAATATGGCACCTTATGTTATGGCAAAGAACTCTGAGGATCTGAAAATAATTATTTCTCTGCATAAAGAAGGCCTAGGCTATGAGAAGTACAGTCTAGCATGGTGGTGGGAAATTTATAGTCTGGTGCAGCATGTGTGCTGCTGGCACCGGGGAGCTACAGATGATTGAGGGAACCATGAATGCCAACATGGACTGTGACATACTGAAGAGCATGATCTCCTCCATTCAGAGACTGGGATGCAGGGCAGTATTCCAACTTGATAACAACCCCAAACACAACTCCAAGGTGACCACTGCCTTGGTCTCTAACATCCAACGTCTTCGTGATATTATTATGGAGGAGTGGAAGAAGACTCCAGTGGAAACCAGTGAAGCTCTGGTGAACTCCATGCAAAATAGGCAAAAGGCAGTGTTGGAAAATAATGGTCACACAAAATTTGACACTTTGAGCCCAATGTGGACATTTCAACTTAGGGATGTACAGTACTCACTTTTGTTGTCAAGGTTTAGACATTAATGTCTGTGAGCCTCATTTACTAAGAGTGGAGTTCTTTTGTAACTTTTTGTTTCCAACAGGTATTTTTCCTCGGTATTTACTATTGTATTTGATACTTGGCGATTTTCCCTACGTTTTACTCTTTTGACACATGCTCTGAGCTGTAAGGTTTTCAAGAGCTCAAATCCACACATTTATTTCTGGAAACGTTAGTAAATTTAAAGGTTTCTTTTGAAAGTTTATTGAAGACACACCATTTTTCCCTGATATCCACGCCTCTTTGTAGGGTTTTCTGTGTAAAGTGGAGAATTAGTAGGGTTAGTGTTACGCCGAGCGCTCCGGGTCCCCGCTCCTCCCCGGAGCGCTCACAGCATTCTCCTATTCGCAGCGCCCCGGTCAGATCTGCCGACCGGGTGCGCTGCGATAATGTTCCCAGCTGGGATGCGATTCGCGATGCGGGACGCGCCCGCTCGCGATGCGCATCCCGACTCGCTTACCAGACCCGTTCCCCGTCTGTGCTGTCCCGACGAGCACGGCCCCGCTCCTTAGGGCGTGCGCGCGCCGGGTCTTTGCGATTTAAAGGGCCAGTGCGCCACTGATTGGCGCATGAGGTTTTAATCAGTACCTTCACCTGTGCACTTCCCTACTTATACCTCACTTCCCCTGCACTCCCTTGCCGGATCTTGTTGCCATTGTGCCAGTGAAAGCGTTTCCTTGTGTGTTCCTAGCCTGTGTTCCAGACCTCCTGCCGTTGCCCCTGACTACGATCCTTGCTGCCTGCCCTGACCTTCTGCTCCGTCCGACCTTGCTCTTGTCTACTCCCTTGTACCGCGCTTATCTCAGCAGTCAGAGAGGTTGAGCCGTTGCCGGTGGATACGACCTGGTTGCTACCGCCGCTGCAAGACCATCCCGCTTTGCGGCAATGATCCTGTCACTGCCTCTGTACTCTCTTTCTTCACGGAGATTCGAAGTGTCTTCGAGGAACCTGCCCGAGCCTCTTCTGCCGAGACTGCCCTGCTGAACCTGGTCCAGGGTAATTCTTCTGTTGGCGAGTACGCCATCCAATTCCGTACTCTCGCCTCTGAATTGTCCTGGAATAACGAGGCCCTCTGCGCGACCTTTAAAAAAGGCCTATCCAGTAACATCAAAGATGTGCTGGCCGCACGAGAAATCCCCGCTAACCTGCATGAACTTATTCATCTTGCCACCCGCATTGACATGCGTTTTTCCAAAAGGCGTCAGGAGCTCCGCCAGGATATGGACTTTGTTCGCACGAGGCGCTTTCTCTCCCCGGCTCCTCTCTCCTCTGGTCCACTGCAATCCGTTCCTGTGCCTTCCGCCGTGCAGGCTATGCAAGTTGACCGGTCTCACTTGACATCTCAAGAGAAGACACGACGCCGCATGGAGAACCTTTGCCTGTACTGTGCCGGTACCGAACATTTCTTGAAGGATTGTCCTATCCGACCTCCACGTCAGGAAAGACGCACGCTGACTCCGCACAAAGGTGAGACAGCTCTTGATGTGAACTCTGCTGCTCCACGTCTTACTGTGCCTGTGCGGATTTCTTCTTCTACCTTCTCCTTCCCAGCTATGGCCTTCTTGGATTCCGGATCTGCATGAAATTTTATTTTGGCCTCTTTCATCAACAGGTTCAACATCCCGGTGACCAGTCTCGCCAGACCCCTCTACATCGCCTCTGTTAATAATGAAAGATTGGACTGTACTGTGCGTTACCGCACAGAACCCCTCTTAATGTGCATCGGATCCCATCACGAAAAAATTTAATTTCTGGTCCTCTCTAACTGCACTTTGGTAATTCTTCTTGGATTACTGTGGCTTCAACGCCATTCCCCAACCCTCGATTGGACCACAGGGGAAATCAAGAACTGGGGTACTTCTTGCCACAAGGACTGTCTTAAGCCTGCTCCCTGTACTGCCAGTCAAGACCCTATGGTTCCTCCGATATCTCGTCTCCCCAAGGCCTATCTGGATTATGCGGATGTTTTTTGCAAAAAACAAGCAGAGACTTTGCCTCCTCACAGGCCTTATGACTGTCCTATTGACCTCCTCCCGGGTACTACTCCACCCCGGGGCAGAATCTATCCTCTGTCTGCTCCGGAAACTCAAGCCATGTCGGAATACATCCAGGAGAACTTAAAAAAGGGGTTTATCCGCAAATCCTCCTCTCCTGCCGGAACTGGATTTTTTTTTGTTTCCAAAAAAGACGGCTCCCTACGCCCTTGCATTGATTACCGCAGACTTAATAAAATCACTGTAAAAAAACGCTACCTCCTACCTCTTATCTCGGAACTCTTTGACCGCCTATGAGGCGCCCACATCTTTACCAAGCTGGACTTAAGAGGTGCTTATAATCTCATCCGCATCAGGGAGGGGGACGAATGGAAGACTGCATTTAACATCAGAGATGGACACTTTGAATATCTGGTTATGCCCTTTGGCCTTTGCAACGCCCCTGCCGTCTTCCAAGACTTTGTAAATGAAATTTTTCGTGATCTTCAATATACCTGTGTTGTGGTTTACCTGGACGATATTCAGATTTTTTCTGCTAACCTAGAAGAACACCGCCAGCATGTCCGCATGGTTCTCCAGAGACTTCGGGACATTCAATTATATGCCAAAATGGAAAAATGTCTCTTTGAATGTCAGTCTCTTCCTTTCCTAGGATACTTAGTCTCTGGCCAGGGACTACAAATGGACCCAGATAAACTATCAGCCGTATTGGATTGGCCACGCTCCTCCGGACTCCGTGCTATCCAACGTTTTTTGGGGTTTGCCAATTATTACAGACAATTTATTCCGCATTTTTCCACTATTGTGGCTCCTATCGTGGCCCTAACCAAGAAAAACGCCAACCCTTAGTCCTGTCCTCCTCAAGCAGAAGACGCATTCAATCATCTCAAGACTGCTTTTTCTTCTGCTCCCGTACTATCCAGACCTGATCCATCTAAGCCCTTCTCGCTGGAGGTAGACGCCTCCTCGGTGGGAACGGAAGCAGTACTCCTACAAAAAAATTCTTCCGGGCATGCTGTTACTTGTGGTTTCTTTTCTAGGACCTTCTCTCCGGCGGAGAAAAACTACTCCATTGGTGATCGAGAACTACTGGCCATAAAATTGTCGCTTGAGGAATGGAGGCACCTGCTGGAGGGATCCAAATATCCAGTTTTTATATACACTGATCACAAGAATCTCTCTTATCTTCAGTCTGCCCAACGGCTGAACCCTCGCCAGGCTAGGTGGTCGTTGTTCTTTGCCCGTTTTAACTTTGAAATTCATTTTCGCCCTGCTGACAAGAACATTAGGGCTGATGCCCTCTCTCGTTCATCGGATGCCTCTGAAGTGGAAGCTTCCCCGCAACACATTATTCCGCCGGACTGTCTGATCTCCACTTCTCCAGCTTCCATCAGACAAACTCCTCCAGGGAAGACCTTCGTCTCTCCACGCCAGCGCCTCAGGATTCTCAAGTGGGGACACTCCTCACACCTCGCAGGCCATGCTGGCATCAAAAAATCCATCCAGCTCATCTCTCGATTTTATTGGTGGCCTACCCTGGAAGCGGATGTTGTTGATTTTGTGCGGGCTTGTACAGTCTGTGCCCATGACAAGACTCCTCGGCAGAAACCTGCTGGTCTCCTCCATCCTCTGCCTGTTCCTGAACGACCATGGTCTCAGATTGGTATGGACTTTATTACTGACTTACCTTTATCCCATGGCAACACAATTATTTGGGTGGTCGTTGATCGATTCTCCAAGATGGCACATTTTATCCATCTTCCAGGTCTTCCTTCTGCGCCTCAGTTGGCGAAACAATTTTTCATACACACTTTTCGCCTTCACGGGCTGCCCACGCATATAGTCTCGGATAGAGGCGTTCAATTTGTGTCTAAATTCTGGAGGGCCCTCTGTAATCAGCTCAAAATCAAATTAAACTTCTCTTCTTCTTATCATCCCCAATCCAATGGGCAAGTAAAAAGAATTAGTCAGGTTCTGGGTGACTATTTGCGACATTTTGTTTCCTCCCGCCAGGATGACTGGGCAGACCTTCTACCATGGGCAGAATTCTCGTACAATTTCAGAGTCTCTGAATCTTCCGCTAAATCCCCATTCTTCGTGGTGTATGGCCGTCACCCTCTTCCCCCCCTTCCCACTCCCATGCCCTCTGGTTTGCCCGCTGTTGATGAGGTGACTCGGGACTTCTCCACCATATGGAAGGAGACTCAAGATTCTCTCTTACAGGCTTCATCCCGGATGAAAAAACATGCCGATAGGAAAAGAAGAATTCCCCCCATTTTTTCTCCGGGAGACAAAGTATGGCTCTCCGCCAAGTATGTCCGCTTTCGTGTCCCCAGTTCTAAACTGGGACCACGTTATCTTGGTCCTTTCAAAATCAAGTGCCAAATCAACCCTGTCTCTTATAAACTTCTTCTACCTCCTTCTCTCCATATTCCCAATGCTTTCCATGTCTCTCTCCTTAAACCACTCATCCTTAACCGCTTCTCTCCCAAAGTTGTTTCTCCCACTCCAGTTTCCGGGTCATCTGACGTTTTTTCGGTGAAAGAAATTCTGGCATCCAAGACGGTAAGAGGTAAAAAAAATTTTTAGGTTGATTGGGAGAATTGCGGCCGGAGAGATCATGGGAACCTGAGGACAACATCCTGGACAAAGATCTTATCCTCAAATTCTCTGGTTCCAAAAAGAGGGGGAGACCCAAGGGGGGGGGGGGTACTGTTACGCCGAGCGCTCCGGGTCCCCGCTCCTCCCCGGAACGCTCACAGCGTTCTCCTATTCGCAGCGCCCCGGTCAGACCTGCCGACCGGGTGCGCTGCGATAATGTTCCCAGCTGGGATGCGATTAGGGCGCGCGCGCGCTGGGTCTTAGCGATTTAAAGGGCCAGTGCGCCACTGATTGGCGCGTGAGGTTTTAATCAGTACCTTCACCTGTGCACTTCCCTACTTATACCTCACTTCCCCTGCACTCCCTTGCCGGATCTTGTTGCCATTGTGCCAGTGAAAGCGTTTCCTTGTGTGTTCCTAGCCTGTGTTCCAGACCTCCTGCCGTTGCCCCTGACTACGATCCTTGCTGCCTGCCCTGACCTTCTGCTCCGTTCGACCTTGCTCTTGTCTACTCCCTTGTACCGCGCTTATCTCAGCAGTCAGAGAGGTTGAGCCGTTGCCGGTGGATACGACCTGGTTGCTACCGCCGCTGCAAGACCATCCCGCTTTGCGGCGGGCTCTGGTGAATACCAGTAGCAACTTAGAACTGGTCCACCGACACGGTCCACGCCAATCCCTCTCTGGCACAGAGGATCCACCCCCAGCCAGCCGAATCGTGACAGTTAGTAGGTATAAAAACTTTACTCGGAAAAACTTTAGTATATGAGGCCCAATGTTTTAAAAAAAAAAAAAAAACTGCAGTAATGCTTTAAAGATTTTCAATTAAAGGGGTACTTCACTGGAAAAAAAAAATTATCAACTGGTGCCAGAAAGTTAAACAGGTTTGTAAATTACTTCTATTAAAAATCTTAATCCTTCCAGCAGTTATCAGCTGCTGTTATGATCCACAGGAAGTTCTTTTCTTTTAGAATTCCCTTTCTGTCTGACCACAGTGCTCTCTGCTGACATCTCTGTCCATTTTAGGAACTGAGTAGGAGCAAATCCCCATAGAAAACCCCTCCTGTTCCTAAAATGGACAGAGGTGTCAGCAGAGAGAACTGTGGTCAGGCAGAAAGGAAATTCAAAAAGAAAAGAACTTCCTGTGGATCATAACAGCAGCTGATAAGTACTGGAAGATTTTTTAATAGAAGAAATTCACAAATCTGTTTAACTTTATTGAACCAGTTGATATAAAAAAATTTTTTTCCAATGGAGTACCCCATTAAAGATGTATCAGAAATACTGAGATGTATTTTTATAAGTGAAATCAGTGAAGGGGAAAGTAACTTGTTTTTCTTTCTACTTCTAATAGAAATCTAAATAGCTAAATCTAGAGACGTAAGCACATACGGGGTTATCCAATGTAACAACTTGGGGGTTACACGCTCACAGGAGTCACCTTCTTCTGGGTCTGGCACACAACCGAACACAGCACTTTTTGTTTTAAACAGACCTCAGACAGCTTTAGGCTATGCTCACATGGCAGAATTTCCAAGCGGAATTCCGCAGAAATATTCCACTCGAAAATTCTGCTGCAGCAGAGTCCCAGGACAGTAACCTGTCATTCTGGAGCACAGGTTGAGACTAGAGATGAGCGAACTTACAGTAAATTCGATTCGTCACGAACTTCTCGGCTCGGCAGTTGATGACTTTTCCTGCATAAATTAGTTCAGCTTTCAGGTGCTCCGATGGGCTGGAAAAGGTGGATACAGTCCTAGGAGACTCTTTCCTAGGAATGTATCCACCTTTTCCTGCCCACCGGAGCACCTGAAAGCTGAACTAATTTACGCAGGATAAGTCATCAACTGCCGTGCCGAGAAGTTCGTGACAGATCAAATTTACTGTAAGTTCGCTCATCTCTAGTTGAGACCATTGAACAGAAGTAGCTTCTCTCCTCTTATTATTACAGATAGGGGCAGCGCTTACTATAAAACAATAAGAATCCCTTTATCTATATGGCACCAACATATTCTGCAGTGCAGTACATTGCGGATATCTTTATTACTCACATTGGACCCTGTCCCCAATGGGACAAGTCAATGCAATTCTAGTTTTATGAAAAGTCCCCCTAAGATCAAATGGTATAAAGGTAGCCCCATAAACCTTTATAAACCTTTACATATATGAGTTTGGAGCTTTTAATAACCGCTAAGTGCAATCTAAAGATGATGAGCTATCTTTACGAAATGTCTTAGTACATGAATATCTGACTTGAAGTTGACAGAAAGAAAACAAGTCATTCTCTGACATGTGAAATGCCATCTGGACGGCGGAGTCTTGAGGAATGCATACGGCTGAGAAGCAAATCCTAACTAGATAAATAGATAATGTCCTCGCATATGACATTAATTAATGCTGGAGGCTTTGCAGACTGAAGCATCTGAATGGCGGCAAATCCCAACATCTGTCTTAAAATATTCCATAGGTGAAGAGGATAGCTGCCCCCTGTTGATCAAAACAGCAGATTTAAAGTGTAAATATAGGGTTAAAATCTGAATAAATTGCGACTATCAGAATAATTCACATTAGAGGGATTAAAGATTTGCTAAGCCAGTATTTTCCAAAAAGTGTACCTCCAGCTGTTGCAAAACTACAACTGCCAGCATGCCCGGACAGCCGAAGGCTGTCCGGGCATGCTGGTAGTTGTAGTTTTGCAACAGCTGGAGGCACACTGTTTGGAAAACACAACACTAAGCATTATACTTTAGTATAATAAATAAAATAAAAAAAAATAAGTCAAAAGGGATTTAACCCTATAAGGAATGTCTTACTAGAGAAAACATCTTGAGGATTCAAACTACTAGATGGATCAGAATAAATATAAGGGTCCCAAGCAAGGGGGCCCACTTCTAGAACCTCCACACATATGGACAGGGGTTGTCTTCATAAAACAGACTCTTTAGTTTATATCACAATTAGGAATAAAGCAGATCACCATGTGTGCCATATCTTCTCCCACGGCGTGCGGATCAGCTGTCAGCGCAACGGCTCCGCCAACAACTCCAAAGAACTTCCGTTTCAGGGCTTAGATAGTAGATAGCACGTAGTAAAAATAAAAATAAAAAAAGTAGAATACGCGCTTCGAGTTTCCACTTCATTATATACTGTTCTTGAAATAGGTCAGACCATGTCCTTTCTTGTTATATGTAAGAGGCGAGTAAAGGGGTATGTTGGCAGAAGGGTGCTTTGTTTTTCTTTTTCTCCTTATTTAAAGATACCCAGCCTTTAAATAAAAAAAATAAAAAATAAAAAAAACTTTACCCCAGTGTAGTCATCTTCCTGGTGTGTCACGGTGCAGCTCAGTGAATGGCCCGCCTCAGCCAGTGACTAGCTGAGCAGCAATATGACGTATTGAGTACCAGCACCAGGAAGAGGATTGCACCAGAGACCGGGGGAGTAAATAAAGGTTTGCTTGTTTTTTATGGGAGAAAAGGTGGCATCTTAAAGGGGTACTCCGGTGGAAAACTTTTTTTTTAAATCAACTGGTACCAGAAAGTTAAACAGATTTGTAAAGTACTTCTATAAAAAAAAATCTTAATCCTTCCAGTACTTATTAGCTGCTGAATACTGCAGAGAAAATTATTTTCTTTTTGGAACACAGAGCTCTCTGCTGACATGACGAGCACATTGCTCTCTGCTGACATCTCTGTCCATTTTAGGAACTGTCCAGAGCAGCATATGTTTGCTATGGGGATTTTCTTCTACTCTGGACAGTTCTTAACCCCTTAAGGACTCAGCCCATTTGGGCCTTAAGGACGCAGACAATTTTATTTTGAAGTTTTCGTTTTTTCCTCTTCGCATTCAAAAAATCATAGCTCTTTTATATTTTCATCCACCGACTAGTATGAGGGCTTGTTTTTTGCTCGACCAGTTGTCCGTTGTAATTCCATCCCTGACTTTACCATAAAATGTATGGCGCAACCAAAAAAATACTATTTGTGTGGTGAAAGTAAAAAGAAAACCGCAATTTTGCTAATTTTGGAAGGTTTCATTTTCACACCGTACAATTTACAGTAAAGATGACGTGCGTTCTTTATTATTTGGGTCAATACAATGAAAATAATCCTCCATAAGAAATAAAAAGATATCTCACCAAGTCAGCTTGTAAGTCTTCTTTATTCAGATATACTCACTAGAGATGAGCGAACTTACAGTAAATTTGATTTGTCACGAACTTCTCGGCTCGGCAGTTGATGACTTTTCCTGCATAAATTAGTTCAGCTTTCCGGTGCTCCGGTGGGCTGGAAAAGGTGGATACAATCCTAGGAGACTCTTTCCTAGGAATGTATCCACCTTTTCCAGCCCACCGGAGCACCT
Source organism: Hyla sarda (assembly GCF_029499605.1). NCBI lineage: Eukaryota > Metazoa > Chordata > Amphibia > Anura > Hylidae > Hyla > Hyla sarda. The sequence continues at coordinate 104,926,480 of NC_079190.1, read as the reverse complement.
GAAGGCTGAACTAATTTACGCAGGAAAAGTCATCAACTGCCGAGCCGAGAAGTTCGCTCATCTCTAATACTCACATATGGAGTACAGGAGAGAGGGGTGGTTTAGTGACAGTGGATGGCGACCGAGCTCCTGTTTCACACGCTTAGCGTGCTTCGTCCGGCTGAAGCACGCTAATCGTGCGAAACAGGAGCTCGGTCGCCATCCACTGTCCCCCCACCACCCCTCTCTCCTGTACCCCATATGTGAGTATATCTGAATAAAGAAGACTTACAAGCCGACTTGGTGAGATATCTTCTTATTTCTTATGGACGATATTTGAATACTGCTTACTATATCTGAGCACCGCCTATGGCAATACAGCTACACCAGTATGCACCTGCCAAGACACATCCCAGGACACCTAAGCAGTGCCACACCATCTTCCTTGTAAACAATTAAAATGATACCCAGGCTTATATACTTTTCTATTACTGTTGCACTTTAAAAAAATCGCAAACTTTTTAACCAAATTAGTACATTTAAAATCCCCCTATTTTGAAGACCTATAACTTTTTCATTCTTCCGTATAAGCGGCGGTATGAGGGCTCATTTTTTGCACCGTGATCTGTACTTTTTATTGATACCATATTTGCTTATATCAAAATTTTAATCCATTTTTTAATAATTTATTTTGGAATAAAATGTTCTAAAAAAACAGCTATTTTGGACTTTTTTTTTAACGTTCCCGCCGTTCACCGTACGGTATCATTAGCATTTTATTTTAATAATTTAGATATTTACGCACGCGGTGATACCAAATATTTAGATAAAATATTTTTAACACTTTTTGGGGGTGAAATAGGGAAAATGGGCCAATTTACGTTTTTATTGGGGGGTTTTCAAATTTTTTTAACTTAATTTATTTATTTTTTTTACTTTTATTTTTACACTTTAATAGTCCTCATAGGGGACTATTTATAGCAATCATTCGATTGCTAATACTGTTCAGTGCTATGCATAGGACATAACACGGATCAGTATTATCGGTCATCTTCTGCTCTGGTCTGCGGGAAGGCAGATCAGAGCAGAAGACCCGTGGAAGGTGGCGGAGCCAGGAGAGGGGACCTCCGTCTGCCGTGCTGGATGATCGGATCGCTGCGGCAGCGCTGCGGGCGATCCGATCATCCATTTTAATCTGCATTGATCAGGGCATCTGAGGGGTTAATGGCGGACATCCGCAGAATCGCGGATGTCCGCCGTTACGGGCGGGTCCCTGGCTGCGATTAGCAGCAGAGCCCTGCCGCACATGATCCTGGCATCGCTCCGATGCTCGCGGTTATGCTTAGGACTTAAATGTACGTCCTGGTGCGTTAAGTACCAGCTCACCACGACGTACATTTATGTCCTGCGTCGTTAAGGGGTTAAAAGGGACAGAGATGTCCGCAGAGAGCACTGTGCTTGTGATTCAGCAGAGAGCTCTGTGGTCCAAAAAAAAAATAATTTCCTCTGTAGTATTCAGCAGCTAATATATACTGGAAGGATTAAGATTTTTTTATAGAAGTAATTTACAAATTTGTTTAACTTTCTGGCCCCAGTTGATTTAAAAAATAAATAAATAAATAAAATAAAAAACTCCCTTCCTCCAGAGTACCGCTTTTAGTCTTCTTTGACAAGGACCTGGGAAGTGGCAGAGGGCGTAATAAAGCATCATTGTTCACACTGAGAAATTGAATTGAAAATCATTTTGGTCAATGTGTGAAATTTGAAATGGAATTTGACGCAGAATTTTAGAATTTTAAAAAGGAAACCAGGAGGGGGATCAGTACTACAATGGGCTGGCTCTCAATTCTCCTTTAAAAAACTGTGCATCATTTCTGTCTCAACTCTGTTCCAATTCCTGTGCAAATTCATTTTGTCAGGAAAAATAAAGTCCCATTAAAAGGGTACTCCGCTGGAAAACATTATTATTATTATTATTTTATTTATTTTTTTTAAATCAACTAGTGCAAGAAAGTTAAAAAGATTTGTAAATTACAAATTCTACTAAAAATTGTTTACCTTTCCAGTACTTATCAGCTGCTGTAAGCTCCACGGGAAATTACTTTCTTTTTGAATTTCTTTTCTGCCTGACCACAGTGCTCTCTGCTGACACTTCTATCCATGTTAGGAACTTTCCCGAGTAGAAGAAAATACCCATAGCAAACCTGTCCTGCTCTGGACAGTTCCTGACATGGACAGAGGTGTCAGCAGAAAGCACTATGGTCAGACAGAAAAGAAATTAAGAAAGAAAAGAACTTCCTCTGGAGCATACAGCAGCTGATACGTACTGGAAGGATTAAGATGTTTTAAGAAAAGTAATTTACAAATCTGTTTAACTTTCTAGAAGTTGATTGAAAAAAAAAATGTTTTCCAGCGGAGTACCCCTTTAAATTCAATGGGTTTTTACCCCCAGATTCTGGCAGAATATAATATTGATAGAGAACTCCTTTGATAGTCTAGGTTTCTAATGGCAGGGATGGGCCGTGACTTTTTTTTATTATACTGTCTTCTTATTTTTTTATTTTTTTAGGCTTTATAAAAGTAATTTATTGAAAGTCTTATTCAAATTTCTGCATAAAACTTTTAACAATAATAATTAAAAAAAAAAATCCCTGTACTGTGTGCAAGTCAGGGCACATGAGAGACGGTCCATGTACAGGATTCTTCCACCTGTTTAAAGGGGTACTCCGGCCCTGAGACATCTTATGCCCTCTCCAAAGCATAGTTGATAAGATGCCTCACCGCGGGGGTCCCGCCGCTGGGGACCCCCGCAATGTTGTATACGCCACCCACCTGTTTGAGCTGCACACGCCACGGTGCCAGCTCACAAACAGCCGGGTGGCGACCATGGGGCCGGAGTATCGTGACATCACGACTCCGCACCCGTGTGACGTCACCCCCTGCCCCCGCTATGCAAGTCTATGGGAGGGGGCGTGGTGGTCGTCACGCTCCCTCCCATAGACTTAAATAGCAGGGGGAGGTGACGTCACACGGGGCGGAGACACAAACGCCCCACCCGCTCCCATAGACTTGCATAGTGGGGGCGGGGGGTGAAGTCACACTAGGGCGGAGTCGTGACGTCACGATACTCCGGCCCTGTAGTTGGCACCCGGCTGTTTGTGAGCTGGCACCGCGGCGTGCAGCTCAAATAGGTGGGTTGCGAATACAAGATTGCGGGAGTCCCCAGCGGCGTGACCCCCTCAGTGAGACATCTTATCCCCTATCCTTTGGATAGGGGATAAGATGTCTTAGAGCCGGAGTACCCCTTCAACCTCTTCAGGACGCCGGGCATATGAATACGCCCTGCATCCCAAGTCCTTAAGGACGTGGGGCATATGCCTACGCCTGTGGGAATTCTGGTCTCCTCCGCTAGCTGGTTGGGGACTGGACCGGGACGCCTGCTGAAATCATTCAGCAGGCATCCCGGCACATCTCCTAGGGGGGTCCTGAGACCCCCCCATGTCAGCGATCGCAGAAAATCTCATGTCAATTCAGACATGCAATTTTCTGCTATTCCGGGCTGATCGGGTCTCTGGTGACCCAATCACCTGGAAAATAGGGATGATCGGAGTTGTCAGTGACAGCCCCGATCATCCTGAGGGCTAGGAGTGAGGTTGCAGTGCTGCGATCTCCTCCTATCCCCTGCCATTGGTCAGAACTGATTCTGACCAATGGCAGAGCAGGACATTAGGTTGCCATGGCAACCCTCCGTTATGCCCACCACTGGATGTCGAGGGGAACATGGGGAGAAGATGCTTGGGAACCGCTGATCGTCACTGGAGACTGCAAAGATCCTGGCTCAGGTAGGGAAACGACGGTGTGGGGGGGGGGGTTAGTGAAAGTAAAGTGATCTTTACTGTGGCAACCACTAGGAAGGCAAAACTGCATCTCCCAGCATGCCCGACTGTCTGGGCATGCTGGGAGTTGTAGTTTTGCAACATCTGGAGGGTCACAGTTTGGAGACCACTGTTACAGTGGTGCCCAAACAGTAGCCCTCCAGATGTTGCCAAACTACAACTCTCAGCATGCCTAGACTGCGCAGGCATGCTGGGAGTTGCAGTTCTGTAACATCTGTCCCTTCAGATTTAGCAATTTTCATGACATTTTTGAAAATTGCTGCTCTACTTTGAAGCCCTCAAATTTTTTCAAAAAGCAAAAATATGTCCATTTTATGATGCCAACATAAAGTGGACATATTGTATTTGTGAATAAAAATAAAATGTAGTTGGAATATCCATTTTCCTTACAAGTAGAGAGCTTCAAAGTTAGAAAAATGCTAAATTTGCTACATTTTCATGAAATTTGGGGATTTTTCACCAAAAAAGGATGCAAGTAACAACAAAAATTTTCCACCAAAATAAAGTAGAATATGTCACGAAAAAAACAATCAGAATATTCGATAAAAGTGTTTTCGCGTTATTAATTCGTAAAGTGACGGTGGTCAGAATTGCGAAAAAGGGCTCAGTCCTTAAGGTGAAAAAGGGCTGCGTCCTTAAGGGGTTAAGACCCTTTTTGCTGCCGCTGAGGTGAGAGATAAAATTATTTATGAAAAATGTAAAAACTGAAGTATTCATCCATTTTAAACCAGACACAAGGGCGTAGTATTATAATACCGATAATACAATTAAACTTGAACCCTTCATGCCATTGTCATTGAGTCAGATGCTGCACACACACACACCCTTTGTAGTAACTCTGTAATGTGCAGCCCAGTTCCGGAGTCAATACCAACCACTGACTTTTTAATAAAACCTTTTTTCTGTATGCTGTTTTCTGGATAAGTTTAACATGTTGCACAAAGATTGGCAATAAATGCAAAACCAAAAAGAATAACCTGAATTTAACTCCTATCGGGTATAGTGAAATCATTTATGTACTGGGCAAAGGGCACTTGTAACTCGCAACCTTTATAGAGAGTACGGCCCAGCTGAATCTGATATGGCGGGCATATTGCTAGAAATATATACGATCAGTAATTATGAGTAGAAAAGAAGGGATGGATTTCATAAAAGGCCTGGGAAAACTACAGACCCAGCCTGTGAAAATAGAAGTGCCAGCCTGAGTATTCAACACGCCATCTGTCTCTCTTCAGCCACAGTGACAGTCAGCTTTTGTTTTCTGCACAGCCTGGGAGGGACTGACAAGGCATCAGATACCTACTCCCAATACCACCCCTCCTCTCCATGCCACCTACATAACAAGGTTAATACCACACCTGAGGTGCAACCAATGGAGGGAGGGCACTGCTCGGTGCTGGAGCCTTATTTATAATTATCAATTGCCCCTCCCACCTGGTGTGCAAGAGCTAATTATTAATTTCCTTAATTGCGATATCATAGAAGCCTGCTGCCATTACGGCTTCAAATCTGGCTTTGGACTAGTTTAATGCACCATACATAACAGAACAAGCAAATGTAAAAAATAGTTCAATAAAAATTATTTGTTTAAAAAAAAAAAAAACATATTAACCTATGTTAGCCGACTGTCTATATCATGCCAGAGCATCTCGTAATACGTTTCTGACAAGATTGGTTGAGACACAACTGTAACCATGAAGTCCAGGAGAATATTTTGACCTGAATTCGATATAACATAGATGGCCCAAATGTCTAGGGCAGGGGTCTTCAACCTGCGGACCTCCAGATGTTGCAAAACTACAACTCCCAGCATGCACGGACAGCCGTTGGCTGTCCGTGCATGCTGGGAGTTGTAGTTTTGGAACATCTGGAGGTCCGCAGGTTGAAGACCACTGGTCTAGGGGTTCATGACCTGGTCTAAATATTTAATAAAGGACAATATAGAATACAGACCTCTAGATGTATATTAAAGAGTAGATACGGAATAGTTGTATAAGGTTAAAAAGATATTTATTGTAGTTGAAAATGTGGTGTCCTGGTACCGTATTGCATCCAGTACCTAGTGTAGAGGTCCCCAAAGTCAGAGTAACTACGTTCAGGTAGGGTTCCTCAGGTGGGACAGCCCCTAGTTGCCTCTCCATAAGTATAACTTTGTTATTAATAAATGTATATATTTAATGATTTTATCTATATTGTATAGAAATGTATAGTATTTACCTTGTTCCGCGTCGCAGGAGCTTCGGTCATGTGAATCATGCTAGTAACCTCTATGGTATGTTGCAGGACCTTTGGAGGTCCTTGGGTCACGTGTTACCCACAAATCTCTGTAATGGTGATTGACATCTGTTTGGATCAATTAGCATTAGTCCAGCCCCTGCCCATATAAGGGAGATGGGTCCAATTATCGCTCTCTTGGGTTGCTGCTCTCGTGGATGCCGGACTAACAGGAGGGAGCTACGCAACTTTCAAAGACATGCTAGGCCTCAAAACCTACGGCCTCAGCAGAACCAAAAAACATGAGTTTTACCCTAATTCCTGCTAATGCTAGGGTGACTACTGGACCGCAACGAATTCCTCTAAATCCAGTGGAACAGCGCAATAGACTAAAAGACTCTAAATGCTAAAGTCCCAACCATTGTCAATCTCCAAAAGAAGTGGTTGTTATGATAACTGAGACTGTTATGTTAATGAAGTGTACAGAAAATCTTCAGTAAAGTTAACGCTGTTTACAGAAACTCTCCTGTTGTGGACAATCCATTATTATCTACCTCAAACCTATTACTATTCACCTCCCTATCGTTCCTGGGAAGGGCGGCAGTAGGAAAAGCTTTATTGAGGAGCTTGGCAGCACCCTGGCATCACGAATAGCAAGGGTTAACAAGCACCCTTTAATACCCGCTCATCTACACTCCCCATACCCTACATCCCCCAATCTACCACTAAAATAATATAGATTATGTGGAAAAAAAGAAGATGAAGCACTCACCGCAGCCGGAGTTGCAACAGCAAAATGTGGATTTATTCCAGTGCTTGGATACATATAGCAGGACGGACAGACACACAGGGAGCAATGGATGGAACAAGTGAGGCAGGGGCGGAACGAAGGGGCGGCAACCGGTTTCACGCACTGAGGCGCTTCCTCTGGCCCACACTGACCTACTACTGCTCTTGTGTAAATAATATAGATTGTCCAAGCAGGGCCCTTGCTATGGACTATGAGTAAATATTACCATAAATTAAATATAATAATAATAATAATAATAATAATAATAATAATATTAGAAATATGTTATTGCAAAATACCTAATAATAAAATGTCCTTAAAAAAGCCACCTATTGCAGTAATGCTGAAACTGTAGCCAGTTATTGAACAGTCATCTGGCCTCCTATTTGCTGTAATAATGTCCTTGTTTGGTAACTAGATAGAGTTATTTGTATACAGTTTTAGGTATTGTCTCTTGCTCTGGACCACTCACCGCACCGCTGGTAGGGAAGGTCCCGGGATGGCAGTCCTGCTGTGTAGTGAAATTTGTGCTGCAGACTGGCATGGCCGGGCAGCCGGCTCAAAATGGTGATGTCCGCGCAATGTACTCCCGATATCATCCGAGGTGGCATGGAATAATGTCGAGCAGACCAGAGCAGAAGATCACCGATAATACTGACCAGGCCTATGTCCTATGCATAGCACTGAACAGTATTATCAATCAAATGATTGCTATTGATAGTCCCCTATGGGGACATAAAAAGTGTAAAAAAAATTTAAAAAAAGTAGCATTTTTTTTTTTTAAGTAAAAAATATGGGAGGGGCCCCCAATAACAATGAAAATTGTCTGTTTTCCCATTTTACCCCCAAAAATCATAATTTTTTTTAAATAAACATATTTGGTATTGCTACATGCGTAAATGTCAGAATTATCAAAATATAATGTTAATGATCCTGTATGGTGAACGGCGTAAACGTAAAAAATTTTTAATAAAAGTCCAAAAATGCTGCTTTTTTTTGTCAAATTTTATTCCCAAAAAATTCATAAAAAATTATTTAAAAGGTTTAAATATGCAAATGTAGTATCGATAAAAAGTACAGATGACAGCGCAAAAAATTAGCCCTCATACCGCCCTATATACGGAAAAATGAAAAAGTTATAGGTGGTCAAAATAGGGGGATTTTAGAATACTGATGTTGTACACAAAGTTTTAGATTTTTTTTAAGCAGTACAAAAAAATAAAAGTATCTAGCCATGGGTATCATTTTTATTGTATTGACCCACAGAATAAAGAACACGTAATTTTTACCGTAAAGTGTATAGTGTGAAAACAAAACCCTCCAAAATGTGCAAAATTGTGTTTTTTTCATATAAATTTCCTCCATAAAAAAATATTTTTTTTAGGTTCGCCGTATATTTCATGGTAAAATGAGAGGTTTTATTACTAAGTTCAATTGGTCACGCAAAAAACAAGCCCTTATATGGGTCTATAGATGGAAATATAAAAGAGTTATGGATTTTAGAAGGCGAGGAGGAAAAATCGAAAACGCAAAAATGAACTTGGGCTGGTCCTTTAAGGGGACTCCGGTGGAAAAACAGAGAATTTTTTTTTTTTTTTTTAAATTTCTTTTTTGTCTTGTCCACAGTGCTCTCTGCTGACACCTCTGTTCCTGTCAGGAACTGTCCAGAGCAGCATAGGTTTGCAATGGGGATTTTCGTCTGCTCTGGACAGTTCCTGATATGTAGTGATGAGAGGCATTGGCCATATTCGAATTCGCGAAATTTCGCGAATATATAGATGATTATTCGTCCTATATTCACGAATTTTGCATATTCGTTGTATTCGCATATGTGAATATTCGCATATTCGCGTATTCGAGGAAGAAAACAGTGAGGGGGTGGGCAACTTTACAATTGGTTGCTATAGATGTTGTTGATAACCTCTGACAAGTGTATTTGCATCATTCTAGTTGGCCCACAAGTGAAAAGAAGGAATATGTCAATATTCACATATGTGAATATGTGCATATGCGAATATTTACATATGCGAATATGCGCATATTCAAATATATGCGCATATGCAGAAAAAAGTGAATATTCATAATTTTTTTATATATAGCGAATATATTTGCAATATTTGCGAATTCACCGAATTTGCGACATTCACAATGAAAATAATTCGCACCAAACATTACTGATACGGACATCAGGTGTCAGTAGAGAGCAATGTGGACAAGACAAAAAAAGAAATGAAAAAAGAACAGAATTTACTCTGTAGCATACAGTTGCTAAAAAGTACAGGAAGGGTAAAGATTTTTTAATAGAAGTAATTTACAAATTTGTTTACCTTTCTGGCACCAGTTCATTAAAAAATAAAAGCTTTCCACCAGAGTACCCCTTTAAGGTTCAAATGGGCTTGGTGCTTAAGGGGTTAACAAGGCCACTGCAAAATGAAAGAAGCGATCCGATACGTGTTTTATAGCAAAGTCACAAGAAAAAAATACCATGCTCCAAAGTCTGCTGCACTTTGAAAAAATAAATGCAGGACGACGGCCGTACCCTATCCGGAATCTGATGTATAGGAAAGTCCAAAAGCCTGGGAACAAGCCGCAAGTTGTTCACCGAAACCAAATCAAATTTTGTCTTAAAGAATATCTACCAGTGCTCCCAGCACCACCTCCTCCAGCTGTCAGACCTTCAAGAGAGTACATTCCCATTTCCCCATATTTTCTCCAACCCAGCCTGCGATCTTCTGTGTCTCACCAGCACCGGGGTTGGTTCAACCTACTGTAGTCTCTAAACCAGTTTGGCCACCATGGCTACGGTCTATACACCAGTCTCTAGCGCAGATGCCATGGACTCTGGGCCCTACCAGTCCTGAACCAATAACACCTCCTGAGTTTGCTGAGGACGAACCAGCTGCGGCCTTGGAAGTTCCAAGAGCTCCAGAAGATGCAAGAGTTCCAGATTCCCCCCCAAGGTGATGTTGCGTAGATCCCAAAGGTCTACTCAAGGACAGTTACCTGCTAGATATAGGGAGTAAAAACAGTATCACACATAGTCCAACTAATTTAGTTAGTCTATATAATGTGTATATGAGTTAGTCAAAATACCTAGTCAGGATTGTATCTAACGTGTCCATTACCAGTCACAGGGTACAGGGTGCTCTCCTGGCCAGAGGGTTCCCCTGCAACTTAAGTAAAGCACGTAGAGTGACAGAAATGCTGTATATAGAGGTAACAATGGTGTGTTGTATAAAATATGTATAGAGTTCTGGGAAGAAGTACTTTAGTACTGAAGGGCCCATGTAGCTAAGGCATTGGCAAAATAGCCTCCGGCGGCCCAATCCGCAATTTATGTGTTTCAATGTCTAGAGTGGAATGAATCCTGTGTGTCTACTAATTTATTTCCCAAAGGAGCATGTATGAACATTTCTAAAGTGCTACATGGACTCATCCCCTTTTGTTATTAACTATCCAGACCTATGAAGGACATTTTATACCAATATCCCCAAGGAACTATCACTAGGCCTCAGTGGCCACTGTTAGTCGTCCGCCCTCCAGGACTGGGCACCAAGGACGGCTGTATTCAAGAAGGGGAGTTTGTGGTTTGTGGTGTTTATCCGTACTCCAGCTGCCCTGTCAGGCAGCCTCCCTACAGTGTCCCCTGGGCCCCCTTGTATCTGTCTCCCCATGTAAATATGTTTCTAATGTATTATGACATATAATGTATTATATTTGTTCAGAAAGCGTTGTCACTTTATGACTGTTACCATGTGATTGTTACCCAGAAGGTATCAGTGACACGGTGATCCCAGGGGTGACCTATGGGCTCTTGCTAGTCTCCCCCATATAAGCCCTGGATGGAGCTTGCTCTCTCTATTTCCTTACTTTGTTGAGGTCAAATCAAATCCTGTGTCCAGAGTCATAGGAGGCCTCAAATCCAGTCTGCAGCCACAAGCAGCTACAAGCCACAGTCTGAGTATTGTCAGTTATCAGTCAAGTCAGTCACAGTCACCATTTGTCAAGTCAACATGGCCTGCATTACATTGACCCCTTCTACTACAAGTCTCAGCAAGCTCTTAAGGTCTCTGAGTCACTGGTCACCTCTGTGGGCTCTGGCTGAACTGTATAGACTTACCATATGTCTACCCTCAGTAAAGCTACCGTTATCTGTAACTTGACAACTGAGTCATTATTGCCCCCGTGCCTTGCCGAGGATTTAGCGGCATACCTTTGGGTGATATCTAGGATAAACCACGCCCTGGTGTCACGAATACAAGGGTTTAATTCCATCTGCCCCTAGGGTAACAACATCTGCCCTCATTACACCCCGTTACCACAGTAACAAATGTGAATAAGCTCCTCAAACTATTAAAATATAATATAATGTTAATATTCCCAATAGGCTAATGGAGTAAATGTAAAAATATAGAAGTATTTTGGTAATTCAATATCTAGGGATGAGCAAATTGAATATGATGAATCTGAATATCACCCCGATTCGATCGCACCAATCGCTTCATTAAACTCCATTTAGTGCGGTCCAGGCTCCAAGGTATCTAAGATGGTGGTGGCATGGCCCTGAATCACATGCAGCATGCAGCCTATCAGCAGCCAGTCAACCCTGTGATGTCTCAGCCATATATAAAGAGAGAGAGAGCGAGAGAGCGAGAGAGAGCGAGAGAGCGAGAGAGAGCGAGAGAGCGAGAGAGAGCGAGAGAGAGAGCGAGAGAGCGAGAGAGAGAGTGAGAGAGAGACAAAGCGACGTGTGCTGCAGCACTGGGGTGTACAACAACTGAAAAGCTAATAGTAGCCAGCCAGTTAGGGTGAGCAGAGCACTATAAGCCATAATCCCCTGCTGTTAGTGCCTAATACAGGTTGCATAGCAGAGTGTATTGTCCTCTATTAAGTGTAACCTGTGCGTACATAGGTGGTGTACCATTTTGTTCCTGTTATAGTCCTAAAAGCCTAGTTGCTGTGAAAGGCCAGCCAAAAGTACACACATGCTGGTGTTGTAGACAAATACTGTTTTAAGCATACTGGATCGCATTGTACTCCCCTCATAAGTGCATACCACATACATACATCTAAGTGCTGTACCATTTTGTTCCTGTTATAGTTCTAAGGACCTAGTTACTGTGAAAGGCCAGTCAAAAGTACACACCTGCTGCTGTTCTAGATAAATACTGTTTTAAGCTCAGTGGAGCGTATTTTCCTCCCCTCATAAGTACATACAATGTACGTACATCTACGTGGTGTACCATTTTGTTGCTGTTAAAGGGGTACTCTTGTGGAAAACTTTTTTTTTTTTATCAACTGGTGCCAGAAAGTTACATAGATTTGTAAATTACTTCTATTAAAAAATCTTAATCCTTCCAGTACTTATTAGCTGCTGAATACTACAGAGGAAATTATTTTCTTTTTGGAACACAGAGCTCTCTGCTGACACCTCTGTCCATTTTAAGAACTGCGCAGACTAGGAGAAAATCCGCTTAGAAAACATATGCTTCTCTGGACAGTTCCTAAAATGGACAGAGATGTCAGCAGAGAGCACTGTGGTCATGATGTCAGCAGAGAGCACTGGGTTCCAAAAAGAAAATAATTTCCTCTTTAATATTCAGCTGGAAGGATTAAGATTTTTTAATAGAAGTAATTTACAAATCTGTTTAACTTGCACCAGTTCATTAAAAAAAAGAAAAAAAAAAAAAGGTTTTCCACCGGAGTACCACTTTAAAGTCTTAAGAGCCTAGTTACTGTTAAAGGCTAGCCAAAAGTACACACCTGCTGCTGTTCTAGACAAATACTGTTTTAAGCATAGTGGAGTGTATTGTCTTCCCTGCATAAGTGCATACCACGCACATACATCTACGTGGTGTACCATTTTGTTACTGTTAAAGTCTTAACCCCCTGCCGCAAATGGACGTTTATAAACGTCTATAAGCGGCTCCCGAGGTATGACGCACACTCAGCAGGTGAGTGCGCATCATACCCGGTGGGTCCCGGTTGCTATAAGCAACCAGGACCCGTGGCTAATGCCGGACATCTCCGATTGGGCTGATGTCCGGCGATAACTATTTAGACGCGACAATCAAAGTTGTCCTCTATTAAGTGTAACCTGTGCGTAGATAGGTGGTGTACCATTTTGTTCCTGTTTAAGTCTTAAAGGGGTACTCCGCCCCTGGCATCTTATCCCCTATCCAAAGGATAGGGGATAAGATGTTAGATCGCCGCGGTCCCGCTGCTGGGGACCCTGGGGATCGCCGCTGCGGCACCCCGCCATCATTACTGCACAGAGCGAGTTCGCTCTGTGCGTAATGACGGGCGATACAGGGGACGGAGCAGCGTGACGTCATGGCACCACCCCTCATGACATCACGGCCCGTCCCCTTAATGCAAGTCTATGGCAGGGGGCGTGATGACCGCCACGCCCCCTTCCCATAGACTTGTATTGACGGGGGCGGGCCGTGACGTCACGAGGGGCGGAGCCATGACTTAACGATGCTCCGGCCCCTGTATTGCCCATCATTACGTGCAGAGCGATCTCGCACTGCGCAGTAATGATAGCGGGGTGCTGCAACAGTGATCCCCGGGATCCCCAGCAGCGGGACCCCGGCGATCTAACATCTTATCCCCTATCCTTTGGATAGGGGATAAGATGTCTAGGGGCGGAGTACCCCTTTAAGGGCCTAGTTACTGTGAAAGGCCAGCCAAAAGTACACACCTTCTGCTGTTCTGGACAAATACTGTTTTAAGCCTAGTGGAGTGTATTTTTCTCCCCTCATATACGCACTATGTCTGACAGAGAAGTGCCATGACATGCACAGAGGAATGGCAGAGGCCTAAATTCATCAGGCGCAGGCGCCTCTGTCCTATGCTGTTCCCTCCCCCATAGAAGTATCCTATGTTGTGGGTTCCGCTCCACTTTTTAGTCAGGACAATCTACTAGAGGACAGTCAGCAGCTACTGCCCAGCCAAGAAGTGGAGGAGACATCCGCCGCTTTGTTCGCTAGGTGGGCAAGTAGTGATGAGGAGAGTGGCGTGGTAGGTGGTGTTGGGAACATTCAGGCTACTGAAGCAGACACTGTTGGGGAACCTGAGGAGGACATCAGTGATGTGCAGACACAACTCAATGATGATGAAGCCAATCGCACTTGGGAGCCGGGTGCAGAAGGGGCTTTATCATCAGCAGGAGAAGAGGGTGGCAAGTTGCCTGTGAGGCAGCAGTTGAGACAGCAAAGTGGTAGCATGATTGGGAGTCAGCATGGTGGCAGCAGTGGGAAGTCTGGAGCCAAAGGTGCCCGGGGTAGACCGCCTGCTTCACGGGGTCCCTGGAGTCAGCTGCAGTGGCATTCAGTCAGTGCAGACTGTTGGGGGGGAAATCAGCTACTTTGCGATGTGGCAGTTTTTCATCACGTCTCCGGAGGATGTTAACATGGCTACATGCAATTAAAAAATATATTTTTAATTGTGAAGCCCTGTGGTCTCGTCAGGCTGCCGCCACCTCCAGGCTGTGTCATTCTGTCACCATATGGTCTCCTCTTGCGGCTGCCACCTCCAGGCTTGGTCATTCTGCTACATTTTTGTCTCCTCATGCTGGTACCACCTCCAGGCTGTGTCATTGTGCCGCCATGTGGTCTTATCATGCTGCTGGCACATTACATAAAATTTATGTTAATCAATTTAAAATCTTCAATTTAAATTTTAAAATATATATTTACTCTTTCAATTGTGAGGCCCTATGGTCATGTCAGGCTGCTGCCACCTCCAGGTTTTTTCATTCTGCCATTATGTTGTCTCCCTATGCTCCTGCTTCCTTCAGGCTGTGTCCTTCATCAAGAAATTGAATCATGGCTTACTCCACGAAAACTGGAAATTGTAACCATGGTGACCGACAACGGAAAGAACATCTTGTCTGGGCTGTATCAAGGAAGCCTGAGCAATGCGCCCTGCATGGCACACGTGTTCAATCTGGTTGTCAAGTAGTTCCTGATGTGTTCCCCCCATCTGCAAGACATCTGAACAATGGGAAGGAAACTTTGCATCCTCTTCAGCCACTGGTACACCGCAAAGCACGATGACTGGTCAGGGCACTGTAGACATGGTGCCTACATCTCACGGTCACATGAGCCCAGTGGGGGCTGAACTGGAAGAGGAGGAGGAGGAGGGGTACTGTGAACACAGTTTAGGTTTTGTGAAATAGATGTTTTTATAGTCATCTGACAGGAGAGGAGGAGCAGGAGCAGCCAGAGGAGCTAGAGGGTGATGAAGAAGACAAGACAGAGGACCTAGACACACCGTGCAGTATGCAGTAGAAATGGAGGCAGGGAGTCCCTCCGAGTCACTTGCACAAATGGCTCAATGCATGCTCACTTGTCACCATTCGGCAGCGGGATGACTTCTGGCTCTCCACCTTATTGGACCTTTACTACTGGCACAAAATGGGGGCCTTTTTTACACCTACTGAGAGCGAAGACAAACTGACCTACTACAGAGACATCCTACGTAGTCAGTTGGCTGATGCCGATCTGCACCATTGTCCATCCTCTCGCAGGTCTGACTCGGGGCAAGGGGGGGGGGGCCATCTGCGCTCACCTTCCACTGCCATGGCTGCTGGGGAGGGGTGGGGTAGCAGGAGCAATACCAGCTCCATCAGCAACAGCCTGAGTCTTCAGTCGCTGATGAGAAGCTTTCTTCACTCGCATAGTGAAGCAACTCATCAGCAGCAGGTAGACCTGGAGCAGGACCTGAACCAGCAGGTGGTGGCATACCTTAACATGACCATGCCAAAACACTTTGAAGATCTGCTGTACTTCTGGTCAGCCAAACTTTATTTGGCCACAACTAGAGTTTGCCCTGGAAAAGCTGTCCTGCATGGCCAGTAGTGTGCCATCAGAGCGGGTGTTTAGTGCGGCGGGGGCCATAGTAACCCCAAGTTGAAAATGTTTTTTTATGTGTATCTATTTAAAATCTTCAATTTAAATTTCAAAATATATCTTTAATCTTTTCAATTAGGAGGCCCTATGGTCTCGTCAGGCTGCTGCCACTTCCAGGCTGTCATTCTGCAACTATATGGTCTCCTCATACTGCTGCCACTTCCAGGCTGTAATTTTGACATATATGGTCTCCTCATGCTTCAGCCTCCTCCAGGCTGTGTCATTCAGACACTATATGGTCTCCTCATGCTGCTGGCACATTAAATAGAAACATTTATGTTAATCTATATAAAATCTTCAAATTAAATTTAAAAATATATCTTTAATCTTTTCAATTATGAGGCCCTATGGTCTCACCAGTCTGCTACTACTTTCAGGGTGTCATTCTGCCATTATATGGTCTCCTCATGCTGCTGCCACTTCCAGGCTGTCATTCTGCCACTATTTGGTCTCCTCATGCTGCCACCACCTCCAGGCTGTGTCATTCTGCTGCCATTTGGTCTTCACTGGCTCATGTGAGTATTTTATAGGTTTTCGACCCAAATAAATTCATATTGATGAAAAAAAATTCTGAAAATTCTGCCAATGGGACAAATTAAATTTTTTATGAAATTTGATCATCGCTAGTCCTCATATGTTATCTCTGGAATTACCACAAGAATCCAAAGAAGCAAGTTGGAGCAAGAAAATTAAACCATAACTGATTAAATGAGACATTAAAATTTGATACGCAGTTTTGCAGTACTAGCCGTGTTTACTTACACCTGCATGGCTTGATATTTTGGACAAGCATTTCATACTGCCTGGATCTACCCAGTAGCCTTCCCGGGTAAGGCCTGCACTAATGAGAGGGAGTACAAACTTATACACTAATTTAAAATTGTGCCGCTCTGTGGCCTACATAAGCTTCCACCACCTCCAGACTCATTGTGCTGCCATATGGTCTCCTCATATTGCTGCCATATCTAGGCCCTATCATAGTGCCGCCCTATGGTCTCCTCATGCTGCTGCAACCTCTAGGCTCTGTAATTCATTGTGCCGCCATGTCCTCTTCTTGTTGTATTGATCTTGTAGATTGACAGTATTTTTCAAAGTAAATGCTTCGGGTACCCATGACACTGAGTCATAAGCATGGGGGGTGGTAAAGGCCAGGGCTGGGACAGGCAGTAGCTGGCCTCACGGCGGACTGCCAGCTCGATTTTAAGATACAAGTGCAAGCTTTTTTACTGCAGCAACTTCTAGCAGTATGCACCCACTCATCCAATAGCGCAGAAGCTGAATGGGTTCCTGTCCAAGTTGCTGGGGCTGCAGTCCCTCCCTTTTGAAGTGGACACTCAGTCATGAGCATGGGGTTGCGCTGAGAGGCAGGGGCTGGGACAGGCGGTAGCTGGCCTCGCAGCGGACCGCCAGCTCGATTTTAAGATATAAGTATGAGCTTTTTCACTGCAGCAACTTATACACTGCAGCAATTATACCCTATTGGAGCTGGAATTACCACAGCTGCTGGCACCAGTCTTGCCCTCCAATGGGTCCTCAAACATGGATTTTAAGTTTGTTCATTCCAATTACCAGGCTCTGTCATTGTGCCACTGTGCGGCAGTGATTCTAATAGCGATGCCAGTGATCTGCATTTCATACAGAATAACAGTATTATTTCACTAAAACAGCACACTTCCTATTCGTGTTATGGCAAAGCAAAGTGTTCTACATTCCTATTGAGGCTCTCTGTAGCCCGTAAATAGCCATTTTTAATAGCGAATCGCCGCAAATAAATTCAGACCAAATCAATTTTTTGGGGAAAATTTTGCGAATAGGCCGAATCGAATTTTTCAAAAATTTGCTCATCTCTATTCATATAAATTTAAAAAAATTAATAAAAAGTGATCCTAAATTCCCAGCAAAACAAAAATGGTAACTTACAAGCTGTACCAAGTGTAAAGTAAAATAAATTATTTCAAAACGATATTTTCAGTAATCTATTTTGTATTATTTTTAGGTCATCCTATAACTTTGTGTTAAACATATGGGATTTCTAATGCTGCCATACAGAGTCTGTAAGTGAGAATGACTGTTAGAATACAGTTCATAGCTGTGTGCAGAGGTCTATGTTATTTGTTATGTAAGGAACTGGTGGGAAACTTGTCTCCTTCTACGGTTCACTGTAATGGCTTCTTAATTGGTGGCCGCAGGCGATGGCTGTGTGCTGCTCCCAGTGGGAGGGGGTGTAATTTGGGAATTCAGCTTTCATGTTCATCATGGGATTGAAACACCCCCTCCTCGCACTGATACATACACAAACACACACTCTCTCAGACACATTCTACAATTGCTCTGAATGACGCACCTGTTCTGGAGGATTCTGATTTTCCTTACCCATAAGCAGCAGTTTTATTTTTTTCCCAGTTAACCCCTTAAGGAGTCAGCCCATTTTCACCTTAAGGACCTTTTTTGCAAACCTGACCACTGTCATTTTACGCATTAATAACTTCAAAATCTAAAACCCCATTTCTTCTGGGTATGGAAATACCTCATATGTGGACGTAATGTGCTCTGCGGCGCACAACAATGCTCAGAAAAGATTGAGCAAAATTTGGCTTTTTGAAAAAGAATTTTGCTGAAATGGTTTTTTGGGGGCATGTTGCATTTAGAAAGTCCCCAGGGTGCCAGAATAGCCAAAAAAAACAACAACACATGGCACACTATTTGGGAAACTACACCCCTCAAGGAACATAACAAGGGGTACAGTGAGCCTTAACACCTGACAGTTGTTTGACGACTTTTCGTTAAAGTTGGATGTGAAAATAAAAAATTTGATTTTTAACACTAAAATGCTGGTGTTACCCCAAATTTTTCATTTTCACGAGGAGTAAAAGGAGAAAAAGGCCCCAAAATTTGAAGCCAAATTTCTCCCGAGCATGGAAATATCCCATATGTGGATGCAAAGTGCTCTGCTGGCGCACTACAGGTCTCAGAACAGAAGGATCGCCATTGGGCTTTTGGAGAGAGAATTTGGCTGGAATTGAAGTCGGGGGCCATGTGCGTTTACAAAGCCTCCATGGTGCCAGAACAGAGGATCCCCCCTTATGTTACCCCATTTTGGAAACTGCACACCTCACGGAATGTTATAAGGGGTGCAGTGACCATTTACAACCCACTGGCGATTGACAGATCTTTTGAACAGTTGGCTGTATAAAATTTTTACATTTTTCAGACACCTATGGGGTGTAAATGCTCACTGCCCCCCTTAATACATTCCATGAGTCCTCTGGTCCCACTGTAGTATGAGTATATGCTGTATATATGCCTATTATTCATATTTCTCGCAGAGAGCTGTGAGTGGCTGGAACCATCAGGTCAATCACAGCTCTCTGCGGGAAATATCAATAAGTGATGTGAATTCTATTCACATCACTGGCCGGCCGGAGTAAAGGGCAGAGATGCGAGTGCAGGACAAAGCTGCTCCGTCTCTGCAATAGATAGGACAATCGCATCGGGTGTCAGGAGTGACACCTGCTGTAATATGTCTATTAGTACAGGTACTACATCTCCAATCATGGAACAGTCTGTTCTTAGTAGTACTACCTAAAAAATGTAAAAAAATAGAGAAAAAAAGTGAAACACACACTTTATTAAACACATTATTAAAATACATTACTAAAAAAGTTGCTGCACCCCCACTTTTTGCGTTTATGTCAGAACCCTGTAACTATTGGCCACCCCTGTGCAAATCACCAATTTAGGTCTCAAATTTACATGATGCGCTCTCACTCCTGAGCCCTGTTGTGCACCTGCAGAGCACTTTACATCCACATATGGCGTATTTCCGTACTCAGGAAAAATTGTGCTACAAATTTTGGGGGTCTTTATTTCCTTGTACCTCTTGTGAAAATGAAAAGTATGGGGCAACACCAGCATGTTAGTGTAAACATTTTTTTTTATTTCTTTACACTAACATGCTGGTGTAGACTCCAACTTTTCCTATTCATAAGAGGTAATAGTAGAAAAAGCCCCCCAAATTTGTAACACAATTTCTCCTGTATACAAAAAGAGACAGGAGACAGTGTAAGGGTGTGTAGTGTATATATAGTATTTTACTCTTTATTTTGTGTAGTGTAGTGTTTTTAGGGTACATTCACATGGGCGGGGGTTTACAGCAAGTACATTCCCATGGCGGGGGGGGGGCACAAACCTCCAGCTGTTGCACAATTACAACTCCCAGCATGCACTGACTGAACGTGCATGCTGGGAGTTGTAGTTATGCAACAGCTGGAAGCACACTGGTTAGGAAACACTGAGTTAGGTAACAGACCCAAAATTCAACGTTTCTCAACCAGTGTGTCTCCAGCTGTTGCATAACTACAACTCCCAGCATGCACTGTCTGTCAATGGATGCTGGGAGTTGTAGATTTTCAACAGCTGAAGACACACTGGTAACAGACCCTAACTTGGCGTTTCTCAACCAATGTGCATCCAGCTGTTGCAAAACTACAATTCTCAGCTGTTGCAAAACTACAACTCTCAGCGTGCCAAAGGGCATGCTGGGAGGTGTAGTTATGCAACAGCTGGAGGTACATCACTACAACTCCCAGCATGCCCTTTTGTTGTCCGTGCATGCTGGGAGTTGTAGTTATGCAACAGTAGCTGTTGCATAAAGTCAACTTCAAGCATGCACAGACAGTGGTGTGCCTCCTGCTGTTGCACAACTAAAACACCCAGCATGCTCTTTGGCTTTCAGTGCATGCTGAGAGTTGTAGTTTTGCAACAGCTGGATGCACATTGGTTGAGAAACACTGAGTTTGGGTCTGTAACCTAACTCTGTGTATTTGAACCAGTGTGTCTTCTGCTGTTGCAAAACTACAAATCCCAGCATGCACTGACTGCCAAAGGGCATCCTGGGAGTTGTAGTTATGCATCAGCCGGAGGCTCACCACTATAACTCTCAGAATGCTTCTTTGTTGTCCGTTCATGCTGGGAGTTGTAGTTATGCAACAGTAGCTGTTGCATAACTACAACTCCCAGCATGAACAGACAGCCATAGGGCATGCTGGGAGTTGTAGTTTGTGCATGATGGAAGTTGTTGCTAAGCAACAGCAGGAGGCACAGCCTTACCTCCTGCTGCTGCTCATTGCCAGATCTTCTCCCTTCCATGCTGCCGGTCCTGGGGCCCCCAATACCGCCATCCACGCCCGGGATCGGGGACCTCCACTGCCAGTGTCCACTCCCAACACCCACTCTCGGCCTCCGGAAGAGCCCTGATAACGGTCGACGACCAGTGCCAGTGCCACCAGTGCCACCTCACTCCTGCTGGTTAAGTGTGATTGGGGAGTCCAATTTTGATAAGGAGTTCTTAGGTTTCTTGATTGCATTTCTGCTTTACACAAGCACCATGCACCATGTACATCCAAAATTTGAAACATTAAATGACCTACATAACACACACAATAAAGCTGCACCAAGATGCAAAGAAGTCAAAGAAGAATTTAGAAATCAGTGCAAAATATATCAAACCAGCCACACGTTTTTCTCCATGCATAATGGCTGTCAATATCCCAGGAGTCAATGCACTACAGATGTAGCCAGAGCCAAAGATGTCACACTAGAGTTACATCCTGGTGCCGTGGAGCACCAGAGCAACATCTTTAACTCTGGCTATAGTAACATAGAACTGTGTAATGTAAGTTACCAGCGATATGTACACAATGTCACTCACAATAGTTTCTGTGGTGCCTTACACCAGCACAGAGCATTAGAAAAACTCTGTAGATGGAGCAGGGAATCCTCTCAAAATCTGACAAGAGTTCCCCGCTCCACAATGTAAACAGTAAACCAGGTATGATTTATGCATCACCAGCTTACTGTTTGTAAGGACAAGTGCTTTCTGTCTGAACCAAGCCAACCAGCAAGCCAACACTGGTATATGCAGTGATGGCTTCCTGTACCTGCCTACTGTCACTGGGTTTCTTCAGAAATAGTTACACCAACAATCTGGCACTGCTTCTGCTCTGGAAACCCTATTTCAATAAGTAGAGACTGGGCTGGACCAAGGGAAGATAGGTATAATATTTATTTTGTTCACCTATTTACCAATTTAAGTACCGTATATACTCGAGTATAAGCCGACCCGAATATAAGCCGAGGCCCCTAATTTCACCCCAAAAACCCAGGAAAAGTTATTGACTCGAGTATAAGCTTAGGGTGGGAAATACATAATCCCCCCTGTCATCATCCAGACCACCGTCATCATCCCCCCTTCATCATCATCACCTGTCATCACCCCCCCTTAATCATCCCCCCTTCATCATTACCCTGTCATCATCCCCCCTTCATCATTACCCTGTCATCATCCCCCCTTCATGATTACCCTGTCATCATCCCCCCTTAATCATCCCCCCCTTCATAATTACCCTGTCATCACCCCCCCTTCATCATTACCCTGTTATCATCCCCCCTTCATCATCATCACCTGTCATCACCCCCCCTTAATCATCCCCCCCTTCATCATTACCCTGTCATCATCCCCCCTTCATCATCATCACCTGTCATCATCCCCCCCCTTCATCATTACCCTGTTATCATCACCCCTTCTTCATCTCCCCCTTCATCATTACCCTGTCATCATCCCACACCACCCTCTTCATCATCACCGCTTGTCAATGTCTGATTTAACAGTGGTCTTCAACCTGCGGACCTCCAGATGTTCCAAAACTACAACTCCCAGCATGCCCGGAAAGCCATCGGCTGTCCGGGCATGCTGGGAGTTGTAGTTTTGAAATATCTGGAGGTCCGCAGGTTGAAGACCACTGCCCAGCCCTTCGTCATCATCCAGCCCCCCATCCCCCCTTTAGTTTTGTACTCACCTCCGCTTGGCGGGATGTTCGGGTGAGCTGGTCCTGGCCATCTGTGCTGCAGGACCATCCGGTGGGGAGGGATAGTCGTTCCGGGCTGTCCATCTTCACCGGGGGGGGGGGCCTCTTCTCTGCACTTCGCGCCCGGCCCCGTAATAATGACGTTGCCTTGATGACGACGCACAGGGACGCAACGTCCCTGTGCGTCGTCATCAAGGCAACGTCATTATTCCGGGCCCGAGCGAAGGAGAGTACAAAACTAAAGGGGGGATGGGGTGCTGGATGATGACGAAGGCCCGGGCAGTGGTCTTCATGTCCGGGCATGCTGGGAGTTGTAGTTTTGAAACATCTGGAGGTCCGCAGGTTGAAGACCACTGAGGGCGGAGAGTTCACTCGAGTATAAGCCGAGGGGGGTGTTTTCAGCACGAAAAATCGTGCTGAAAAACTCGGCTTATACAAGAGTATATACGGTACTATGTAAGGACTATATTGATGATCAATGTTTTGTTTTTCCTTTTTGTTTTTTTTTTCTTATCAACTGGCTCCAGAAATTTAAACAGATTTGTAATTTACTTCTATTAACCCCTTAAGGACGGACCCATTTTTTACCTCAATGACCAGGCTCTTTTTCTTTAAATTTGACATGTATCTCTTTAAATGGTAATAACTTTAGAACGCTTTTTCTGAGCAGAGCGATTCTTTGATATTATTTTTTGGTGACATATTGTACTTTATATAAGTGGTGCATTTTTGTTGACACATGCAGCATTATTTGTGAAAAAGTTTTTTTTTTTTTTTTTTATGGTGTACACTGTGCGGTAAAAGTGATGTTATATTTATTCTGTGGGTCTGCACGATTATGGCGATACTCATTTTATAGAGCTTTCTATGTTCTTTTTCCTTTTCTGAGCAAAATTCTTTTTCTGCCATTCATTTTCCAACAGCTTATTTTTTGTGGGATGAGCTGTCATTTTTATTGGTATCATTTTTGTGCTACGTGCTACCTTTTGATCTTTTTTATTCTGCTATTTGTACCAAAATTGGTCGAATTTTGCGCTTTTTAAAAAAAATGTTTTTTCTTACGGTGATCACCATGCGGGATAATTTACATTATAGTTTTATAGTACATGTCATTACAGACGTGGCAATACCTATTATGTATATGATTTGTGTTTTTGATCTTTTTTTGGTGATAATACAGGGCTTTTATTGGGAAAGGGGCATTTTGTTAATGTGTTTTTTTACACTTCATACTTTTATTGAAGAACTTTTTTGTTTGTTTGTTTTTTTTACACTTTTTACAGGTTATACTATGCTGCAATACATTTGTACTGCAGCACAGTATGACCTGATGAGCTGCACACACTACAGCCTGTGCGATCCAGTCTTTGGCTGGATCTCACAGGCTTCCATAGCAGGCAGATAGGAGGGCATGATCTGACCTCCTGCTACCACAGCAACCAACGGCGACCCACGATCATATCACGGCGTCGCCATTGGTGAACAGGGGGAGAGCACTCCCCCTGTCAACACCATAGATGCCGTGATCAGGATTGATCACGGCATCTAGGGGGTTAATGCTGCCGGGACCGGCACGATCGCGGCTCCGGCAGCTGTGGCGGGACTCTGGCTGTGATTAACAGCCGGGTCCCTTCGCTGATCTCCTGCGATGCACTTGAATATACTTGAATATTCAAGTGAGGCAGTGCCGGAGATCGCTAGGACGTATGCATACGCCCAGTTGCACAAACGCGTAGGATGCTTGGCCGTATGCATACGTCCTATAGTGGGAAGGGGTTAAGAAATCTTAATCCTTCAAGTACTTATCAGATTCTGTATGCTCCAGAGGAAATTAAAGGGGTACTCCGCCCCTGGCATCTTATCCCCTATCCAAAGGTCCCGCTGCTGGGGACCCCGGGGATCGCCGCTGCGGCACCCCCCCATCATTACTGCACAGAGCGAGATCGCTCTGTGCGTAATGACGGGCGATACAGGGGCCGGAGCAGCGTGACGTCATGGCTCCGCCCCTCATGACATCACGGCCCATCCCCTTAATGCAAATCTATGGCAGGGGGCGTGACGACCGCCACGCCCCCTCCCATAGACTTGTATTGACGGGGCAGGCTGTGACTCCAAGAGTGGCGGAGCCGTGACGTAACGATGCTCCGGCCCCTGTATTGCCCGTCATTACGTGCAGAGCGATCTCGCTTTGTGCAGTAATGATAGTGGGGTGCTGCAGCAGCGATCCCCGGGGTCCCCAGCAGCGGGACCCCGGCTATCTGACATCTTATCCCCTATCCTTTGGATAGGGGATAAGATGTCTAGGGGCGGAGTACCCCTTTAAGTTATTCTTTCCAGTCTGATAACAATTCTCTCTGCTGACACCTCTGACTGTATCAGGAACTGTCCAGAGTAGTAGTGCATCCCCATAGCAAAAAAGAAGAAAAAGGAGGGATTCAGCTCACCACTGTGCGGTATTGGATGCAGGAGCTCCGTAGTTGCAGGAGAGCAAGGCAGGCAGGACGCGGGCCGTGTCCCGGAGAACAATGGAAGAAAAAAGCACACGTGCAGGGGTGGGCCTCCAGCTGCTCCAAAAAGTCCAATTAGAAAGTTAAAACTTCACCTTTAATGTAGCATGTTAAAAACAGAGGATATCCATGGTGGAAAATGGAAAGAAGGAAGGGAAACCAACGCGTTTCGAGCCTGTACTGGCTCTTAGTCGTGACACTAAACGCGTCGGTTTTCCTTCCTTCTTTCCATTTTCCACCATGGATATCCTCTGTTTTTAACATGCTACATTAAAGGTGAAGTTTTAACTTTCTAATTGGACTTTTTGGAGCAGCTGGAGGCCCACCCCTGCACGTGTGCTTTTTTCTTCCATCCCCATAGCAAACCTGCTCCGGACAGTTCCTGGCATGGACAGAGGTGCAGGCAGAGAGCACTGAAGTCAGACTGAAAAGAACTTCACAACTTTCTCTGGAGCATACAGCAGCTGATAAGTACTAGAAGGATTAAGAATAATTTTCCACCAGAGTAACCAATTTTGTTTTTCAACTTTCGTTTTTTTCCTCCTAGCCCTTTAGTAGCCAAAACTCTCTTATTTTTTCTTCCACACAGCCATATGAGGGCTTGTTTTTAGGGGGACCTATTGGGGGCACCTTTAATTTTTCCATGGTGCATACTCCATAACAAAAAATAATAATAATTTTTGAGTGACATTGAAAAAAAAAATGCAATTTTGCAAATATGAAGGGGGTCTTTTTATATGCTGTTCACTGTGTGGTCAAACTAACATGTTATCTTGATACTTTAGGTCAGCTCAATTACAGCAATACCAAATTTGTATCATCCCTGTCATACTTTAATTTTAAAAATTCTAAACTTTTTAGAATTTTTTTTTGCCATTTTCTGACCCCTATAACTTTCTTATTTTTTCGTATTCCAGGCTGTATGAGGACCGTAATCTATAGTTTTTACCAGTACCATTGGGGTATTTTTTTATTTATTTTTTGTTTGTTTTCTATCCAATAATTTCATCTTCGCAAAGCATGCTATGCTATCAGCTTTTGCAATAGATGTAGCATGTCAAATATGCAGTTGTCTGTCACTGTCATCATCTGTAAATTGGCACATGAACACTTACTGCAGTTAGTGGTATTCCTGGCACCCCGAAGTGCCTGTGGGAGAAACTTAATCAAGTATACAGCATCAGTTCATAGTACATGCACAGCTAAAGGTCATCAAATCCTATATACTACATGTAGATGTCCCCAGCGATATCCAGTATACCCAGATGAAGAAGATTGATCACCAGTATATTTTGTACATGAAACGTTCCACAGGACTCATGCTTAGTAAATGCCAATCATTACCCAAGCATACAATAATCCCAAAGGTATACACCGGATTCTAATTTTATTTAAAATGATATAGCACATAATAAATATGTCAAATGGCACATCATTGCATGCACGATCATCCTTTCATTTTGCATCTGACAATTATAAAAGGGAATCTGTCATATTGAAGCAGTGTAATCTACACACAGAATGGTGTAGAGCAGGAAGAGGTTAACCAGATTGATATATAGTTTGTGGGAAAAGTTCCAGAATAACTTGTCATTTATTCATGGAAATCTCTGCTCCTTCTGGGCTAAGTAGTGATGTGGATGGTGTACATAGTGATTGAAAGCTCTCTCTATATATATTCTCAGTTATACACACCCTGGACGACAGCAGCACATCCAAGGATAGAAGTAAAACATCAGATTTAGGCAGATGATAGGAACCAGGGTCAAGGGTTTAACAATTCAGCTGTACAAGTATAAGATTCACTGCGGCACTCCAGCAATGCCAGATGTCAAGATTGTTCAAATGCGAATGGTGAAAGAAATGAAAACCTGCCTTGTTTACATTTGATGAAATAAATACCCCTGCTTTACACTTATACACAGACAGCTGTCAATCACTAAGAAGGACCACCTACTTGACTATTTAGCCCAGAATCAGCCTTCTTATCAGCTTTTCTTTCCTCTGCTGAAGGAGTTTTGGTCTTGCTATCAATCAGTTTAGAAGTTGGCTCAAGAGAGAAGAGAAAGGCTGATAGGAAATTTGTGTTGCTTCTTCTTTTAAAAACATGTTTTTTGTTTGTTTAATAAAGACCTATGGAGAAAGTGTTTTGTACTATAATTAGTACAAATTAAGAATTTAAAAAATGATTTTCAGGGTGCCCACAGCATTTACCGGCTCAGAACATCAGTTTGTGTATTTCTGGTATCACCCATAACAACCAATCATGTTGGTGTTATGCGAAAAGCTGTCTAGTGTTTCCTCACTCAGTTTGATAAATCTGGGCCCTTAAAGGGGTACTCCGCCCCTAGACATCTTATCCCCTATGCAAAGGATAGGGAATAAGATGTCCGATCGCCGGGGTCCCGCTGCTGAGGATCCCCGGGATCTCGGCTGCAGCGCCCCGCTATCATTACTGCACAGAGCAGACTCAATACAAGTCTATAAGAGGGGGCGTGGTGGCCATCACGCCCCCTCCCATAGACTTACATTATGGGGGCGGGCCGTGACATCACGAGGGGTGGAGCTGTGACGTAAGATGCTCCGGCCCCTGTATTGTCCGTCATTACGCACAGAGTGAGTCTGCTCTGTGCAGTAATGATAGCGGGGTGCCGTAGCCGAGATCCCGGGCGTCCCCAGCAGCGGGACCCCAGCGATCTGACATCTTATCCCCTATCCTTTGGATAGGGGATAAGATGTCTAGGGGTGGAGTACCCCTTTAAGTAAAAAATTAAGAATTTCTCTGTTGCCATAATGTTGTCACTTTGATACTGCTATGAGTTAACTTAGACCATGTTCGGTGAACGTTATCCAGTTGTGAAGTGCACCAAGCCTAGGTTCCCTCAGATGCAGTGATGGCACTCATCCCATATTGCATAAAAGAAAGAATACAACATGCCCATTTCTCTTGGGGGTGTACAGCAGTGCTCAGGTGTGGCCTACACTGGGATATTTCCTGAGAGGTCTGAATCTCTCCCCTCGTGTACACAGCCATAGGTCTAGAGTTCTCCACTGAGTTTTACAGAACTAGACAGATGGCAGAGAATCAGCTTGGTCCCACCTGACCCCTCCTCTTAATGTTTTTTGCTCATAGTGAACCACACACACATGCCTGCATTTCTCTATTCCACGTAGACACCTTTTTATGCTATATTTTCCTGTCATTACCACAAATAAATGTGCCTGCTGTACAGGGAATGCTCAGTCTCTCGCGGAGATTGTTATTTTAATACAGTTCTGTTTTCATACATGGGGTAATATATTTGTTTTACAAAGTAAGTCTTCATAATGCTGAAGGGGGTATCTAAAACGATGCAGGTCAATACATTGTTATCTGTTTATAGAAGCTGCCATGATTTATATCTGATGCCACATCTAAATGTAAATGATAAATATCAATGAACAGACAACAGGAAACCCATAGAAATTGTATTTTGCATTGTGCGATATTTAACTTAAAGATAATGGTCAGTGAGGCTACACAGTAGATTTAGCAAGCTACTGTAACTTTTGCCAGGGCTTTTTCACCCACTATGACCCCCAACTCCATTCAGTACAGTATACACCAAAGATGGGATCTGGTCAGTTTTTTCTGGATGTCCCATATTATTTGCTATAAGTACAACAAGTTCAGCCAGCTGGGAAGAAGGGATATCAAAAGTATCCCTTGTAGTTACAGGATTCTTAGTGAATCAGGAATTGGGAGGTTCAAAGGTGTCAATAGCTCCCTGTCCCATCATTCAGTGCTTCTGAGATGCAGGAGACACTATTCTATCATGGTGCCGCCTTTGTCATTTATTAACAGATATGTCTGGCCAGAAGATGCCAGAACACCATTTATAGAGGACCCAGCCTGACTATTCAAGACTTGGACAGTACATTAAATTTTTTTCTTTTTTTTTTTTTTTTGTTTCACCAGAAAAAAAAAAAATGTTGCATGCAAAAGCTTTTAGTCCAACAAAACAAGACATATCATTGTGCATTGATCCAGCAATTTATTCTGCCATATTTGGAGTCAGGAAGGAATATTTCCCCAGCATGGGTCAATTGGCATCATTTTTTTTTTTTAGCCTTCCTCTGGATCAACACAGAAGGGACACAAAAGGGATATAGGTTGAACTTGATGGTCTTTTTCAACCTTATGAACTATGTATCTAATACCGTATATACTCGAGTATAAGCCAACCCGAATATAAGCCGAGGCCCCTAATTTCACCCCAAAATCCCAGGAAAAGTTATTGACTCGAGTATAAACCTAGGGTGGGAAATACATCATCCCCCTGTCATCATCCAGACCCCTGTCATCATCCCCCCTTCATCATCACCGCCTGTCATCATCCCCTTGTCATCATCCCACACCCCCCCCCCTTCATCATCCCCTTGTCATCATCCCACACCCCCCCCTTCATCATCCCCTTGTCATCATCCCACACCCCCCTTCATCATCCCCTTATCATCATCCCACCCCCCCTTCATCATCCCCATGTCATCATCCTCCCCCCTTCATCATCCTCTTGTCATCATCCCACCCCCCCCTTCATCATCCCCATGTCATCATCCCCCCCCTTCATCATCCCCTTGTCATCATCCCACCCCCCCTTCATCATCCCCTTGTCATCATCCCACCCCCCCTTAATCATCCCCCTTTTCATCATCCCACCCCCCCTTCATCATCCCCTTTTCATCATCCCCACCCCCTTCATCATCCCCTTGTCATCATCCCACCCCCCCTTCATCATCCCCATGTCATCATCCCCCCCCCTTCATCATCCCCTTGTCATCATCCCAACCCCCCCCCTTCATCATCCCCCTTTTCATCATCCCACCCCCCCCTTCATCATCCCCTTTTCATCATCCCCACCCCCTTCATCATCCCCTTGTCATTATCCCACACCCCCCCTTCATCATCCCATTGTCATCATCCCACACCCCCCCTTCATCATCCCATTGCCATCATCCCACACACCCCCTTCATCATCCCCTTTTCATCATCCCCACCCCCTTCATCATCCCCTTGTCATTATCCCACACCCCCCCTTCATCATTCCATTGTCATCATCCCACACCCCCCCCTTCATCATCCCATTGTCATCATCCCACACCCCTCTTCATCATCCCATTGTCATCATCCCACACCCCCCTTCATCATCCCACACACCCCCTTCATCATCCCCTTATCATCCCACACCCTCCCTTCATCATCCCCTTGTCATCATCACCACATGTCCCCACCTTCATCATCACCGCTTGTCAATGTCTGATACAGTGGTCTTCAACCTGCGGACCTCCAGATGTTTCAAAACTACAACTCCCAGCAAGCCCGGGCAGCCATCGGCTGTCCGGGCTTGCTGGGAGTTTTAGTTTTGAAACCTCTGGAGGTCCGCAGGTTGAAGACCACTGCGGCCTTCGACATCATCCAGCCCCCCCCCCCCCCCTTTCACCCCTTTTAGTTGTGTACTCACCTCCACTCGGCGGGACGTTAGGGTGCGCTGGTCCGGTGATGCTGGACTGTCCGGTGGGCAGGTCGTCTGGTGCGATAGTGGTTCCGGGCTGCCATCTTCACTGGGGGGCCTCTTCTCCGCGCTTCGGGCCCGGAATAGAGGCGTTGCCTTGATGACCACGCAGAGGGATGTTGGTAATGAACGTCCCTCTGCGTCGTCGTCAAGGCAACGTGACTATTAGGGGGCCGGGCCCGAAGTGCGGAGAAGAGCCCCCCCCCGGTGAAGATGGCAGCCCGGAACCACTATCCCACCGGACAACCTCCCCCCGGACAGTCCTGCAGCACCGGACCAGCGCACCCTAACGTCCCGCCGAGCGGAGGTGAGTACAAAACTAAAGGGGGTGAGAGGGGGGGGGGGCTGGATGATGTCGAAGGCCGCAGTGGTCTTCAACCTGCTGACCTCCAAAGGTTTCAAAACTACAACTCCCAGCAAGCCCGTACAGCCGATGGCTTTGAAACATCTGGAGGTCCGCAGGTTGAAGACCACTGAGGGCGGAGAGTTCACTCGAGTATAAGCCGAGGGGGGGGGGTGTTTTCAGCACGGAAAATCGTGCTGAAAAACTCTGCTTATACTCAAGTATATACGGTATACAGAACCGTGAATGCCTGCACATAAAAGAAGCGCATGTAGGAACATCTAGAGTTAGAGTTTAATTCTATATGTGGAGTGAACCACAAAGGAATCACTTAGTAATTCTTATACACGTGTTTCTTTTAGTAGTGTATGTTATGCTGGTTCTCTTCTTTATGTTGGTATTTATTGCAGTACTGTCTAATCCACTGGTAGTGGGACCTGAAGTGTGTATTCAGAATTGTATATCATTTGCAAGTGCAACAGGATATTTCCTAAAATTTCCATTAGTCAGACAAGTAAACCAGTGTTATCTAATTCAGGGTCATGTTTGTAGTAAAAAATAAATCTTTATTTATTTATTGACATCTGTCATAGAATTGCTAAAATTTTAACAATTTGTTTTCAGAAACTAATTTGAATTTTGTTATTAACTTATTTGTATTTACACCAAAAAAAAACATCCACCGCATAGACATTAGAGATGTATTTACATGTGCTAGTTTTGTTGATTTTTTTTGTGCCTAAATTCATGTAAACATGTTACAAAAACCATCAAAGTAATGCAAAATCTCTCCAAAAATGTAAATGGTTCTTCAAAATGTGCATAATTATGAATGTCTACCAAATTACTGGTTAATATTAGTTATTATTATGGGTCTCGACATTTAGCATTTGCAATGAATATATATCTTAGGGAGGTCAGGTCATATTCCTAGTGTATATGTCTATACTGGGACATCTATTCATTATCCACAAAATGGGTTTTAATACTAATTTATTAGTTATAAAGGGAAAATTCTCAGTTCCTGCACCTCTTGACTGTCTTATCTCCTTTGAGCCCGGCAGCCCTAACAGGACACACCGAACAGATGGCTTAGCTGCAACAGTTTGTGAGGGGGGTGGGCTCCATGCCATCTGTCAGAGAGGAGGCACAGGTGACTGGGGGCTAGGTTCTGGGCAGGGGAAAGTTGGAGTGTAAATGCCAGAAGTTGATTTTATTTTATAACATCTAGTGACTCTTTCATGACTGTTTAGATTCACAGCCTAGTGTGTATACATATTATCGTATAGATCCTATCACGTAATGGACATATTGTCTGTAACCCTGTGAAAAGTTTAGATTTGTAGATGTATTTTTGTGTATTTTTTTTTCTGCAATAGCGCAATAGCTCTTATTAAATTGATCCTAATAGAAATTGCGCAGTTGTGCACATATCATTTACAAGTAACACAGTTTTTGTGCTGAAGTAATTGACTCCATCTCGCACACCATTACCACTGAATGTGAGTATAACCCAACAGAATCAGGGACTATAGTATAAAAAGTGTCAATTGTGTGTAATGCACTTATTTGTAAACCTACAGGTTGCTCTGTTCTCTTCTGCCCTCGCTATTCCTTGTATTTCCGTTCAGTGCTCTTTGAGCCTATGTTCACACAGATCAGAACAATTTATAAACCTCTGGTTTTATACATGGTTGTAGGGTCCAAATAGTATCTATTTCTGCAACAAGAGTTTCATTCCTCTCTGCTCTTGTTCACACAGCTGAACTTTGTGTTTTATGTGTAAGACATTTTTTTTTCTCTATAAAAGGGTCATTCCAGTCACCAGAGAGTTAATGGG
The DNA here is from genome assembly GCF_029499605.1 of Hyla sarda. Taxonomy (NCBI): domain Eukaryota; kingdom Metazoa; phylum Chordata; class Amphibia; order Anura; family Hylidae; genus Hyla; species Hyla sarda. Next base: position 104,893,578 of record NC_079190.1, on the reverse strand, counting down.
GTACTTCGCCCCTAGATTTCTTATCCCCTATCCAAAGAATAGGGAAGAGATGTCTGATCTAGGGGGTCCCACCGCTTGGGACCCCCACATTCTCGGCTGTGACACCCCAGGCATCTGGTGCACTCCGTGCGGGAGGACTGGCAATGCAGGGCGGAGATTCGTGATGTCATGGCCATGTCCGATAGTGATGTCACGGCCACGCCCCTTCAATGCAAGTCTATGGGAGGGAGCGTGACGGCAGTCACGCCCCCTCCCATAGACTTGCATTGAGGGGGCCGTGACATCTCGAGCAGGGGGTGGCTGTGACATCACGAGCCTACGGCGCTGCCCTTGACGCTTTAAACGAACGCTGGGTGCAGCAGGGAGATCTGTGTTCTGGAAGCCTGGGGTGCCAAAGCCGAGATCGTGTGGGGGTTCAGCGGTGGGACCCCCGCGATCAGACATCCTATCCCCTGTCCAAAGGATAAGGGATAAGATGTCTAGAGGTGGAGAACACCTTTAAATGTATATTTAAAAGGGGTAAGGTTGGGAAATTCTGCAGCTGAAAATAAGTTACATGCAATGCAGTCAGGATTCCTTACACGTACAGGTGATTGACAGGGTTCTCAGCAGTAGGATACCCTGTGACTTGTTTTTTGTCTAGGACCCTACTAACAAAATGGTATATGACACAAAGGTAACATGATCAATAGACTATCATGTTATCAGAAATATTATAGCAACAATTGTGACAATCCGATATAGAGCAAATGTTCAGCTCACCCCTCGTTGCCCCAGGGGCTTCGGACCAGAACAGACCAAATTCCACACAATCGATTGTAACATACGAGATGGTTCAGTGCAAGTTCGGTGAAATAACAGGTATCTTTTATTCAACACATGCAGGTACAAGAAAAGTGACGTGTTTCGGCTGCTGGTTCAAAGCCTTAGTCATGACTAAGGCTGTGAACCAGCAGCTGAAACACGTCACTTTTCTTGTACCTGCATGTGTTGAATAGAAGATCCTCATTATTTCACCAAACTTGCACTGGACTATCTAGTATGTTACACTAAAGCAACAATTGTGATCTTTTATACATTATAATTTTGGGTATCACCAGAAAAACAAATGTTGTATGCAAATATTTGCAGTCCAGCAAAACAGACATCCATCATATAAAAACCATGGATGTCCGCACACATAAAAGGGACACTTACAAAATCAGATCAAATTCTTGAATCTGGCTACAAATGTGGCTAACAAAATGAAACAACCAAAACCCCCTAAAATATACCTTTTATTGATATGCAATAAAATATTTAAAAAATCTTAACTCTACAAATTATTTCACTCCTATGGGTGGTGTAGATAGCATCATTATAGGAAAAAATCTCATTAACCAATGATTAAACAAAGGTGCAAATAACAAGTATGGTGACTTAGGATAGATGCATATAGATAGATTTATATAAACAATGTTAAAGGGGTACTCTGGTAGAAAACTTTTTTTTTTTTTTTTAGCAACTGGTACCAGAAAGTTAAACAGATTTGTAAATTACTTCTATTAAAAAATCTTAATCCTTTCAGTATTTCTTAGCTGCTGAATACTACAAAATAAATTATTTTCTTTTTGGAACAGAGAGCTCTCTGCTGACATCACAAGCACAGTGCTCTCTGCTGACATCTCTGTCAATTTTAAGAACTGTCCAGAGTAGGAGAAAATCCCCAAAGCAAACATATGCTGCTCTGGACAGTTCCTAAAATGGACAGATGTCAGCAGAGAGCACTGTGTTCCAAAAAGAAAATAATTTCCTCTATTGTATTCAGCAGCTAATAAGTACTGGAAGGATTAAGATTTTTTTAATAGAAGTAATTTACAAATCTGTTTACATTTCTGGCACCAGTTGATTTAAAAAAAAAAAAAAAAAAAGTTTTCCACCGGAGTACCCCTTTAAACCAGTCCCACAAGGAGGCGATTACTCTGGTACCCATTAGCGTAGACTTATACACATGCTCAAGATTTAGGCAGTTCAAAATCCTACAAATCATAAAAGTGCACTTAAAGAATTATCTCACAGTGATCAATGGTATGTCAAGCCCAAACATATTATCTAGAGCACACATACATGGCATAATATGTCATAATGAGTTATTAAACCCATATCGTATAATGATGCATCATTATATTCCCAACACATTTCGAAACTGGCCATACAAAAAAGGGCCCATAGAAAAATGGTGACCTGTAGCAACCTCAACGCATTTCCCCCTATAAATATAGAGTAGGGTTCCTCAGGAGGTCTAGCAAAGGATAAAAAAAAACATACTATGCTCCTCAGATGAAAAACTGACTCATGAAGGCTAGTCTAGTATCCGGTACCAATACTATATGGGTTTTAAAACTCTCATTATGGCGTCTTATGCCATGTATGTGTGCTCTAGATAATATGTTTTGGCTTGACATACCATTGATCACTATGTGACACTTCTTTGTTAAAGGGATACTCCCGCTGGGGACCCCGTGATATTTCACGCGGCACCCTGTTACCATCAGCCCCCGGAGCATGTTCAGATGACTGCCAATCACAGGGCGGGAGTATTATGACGTCACGGCTCCGCTTTCGTGTGACATCACGCTCTGCCCCCTCAATGCAAGCCTATGGGAGGGGGCGTGACAGCTGTTACATCCCTTCCAAAGGCTTGCATTGAGGGGGCGGAGCGTGACGTCACACGGAGGCAGAGCCGTGTCGTCACAATACTCTGGCCCCATGATCGGCAGACATTAGACCCGGAGCGTACATGCTCCGGGGGCTGATGGTAACGGGGTGCTGTGTGAAGGGGCTTAGCTAAAAACCACAGGGCCCCGGTGCAAAAATTTGCCCAGGGCCCCCCTATCACCTGACGATCCACTTCCCCAATCCCGGGCGACCCCTTACTCAAAGATATCAGTGACTACAGCACTGATGAGACACAGTCAGAAGAATACACAACTATATAAGTGACTAACAGGCAGGGCTGGACAGACAAAACATATGCCCAGGCATTTAAGAATAAGCAGCCCATTTTTCTAGTGGGGGTCTAACTGTTGGGACCCTCATCTATCACCTTGGTTCCAGTTGCTCTCCAGCTGTTGTAAAGCTATAACTCCCATCATGTCTGGAGAGCCTCAGGCATTAAAGGAGTTGTAGTTTTGCAATAGCTGGAGAGCCACATATTAGGCTACATCGTCACCTATCATCACTGCAGAACTAACAAGTGACTACAGCTCTGATTGGACAATCAGGAGAATACACAGTGATATTAGTGACCTGAGTTACGTCTTCTCTGTTGTCTTTTCTTTTCTTCTTCATCTGGTCCAGACGTCAGGACTTCTTACAGCTCCATCTTCTCTGCAGAGTCTGACACCTGGACATCATTAACTCCTCACTTTGTCAGTAGATCCTCATCCTCTGTATGAAGATATGAATCATTATTATTCTGCTAAATACTGTACCCCCTAAATATAATACTACCTTCCACTCTACCCCTTGAATATAATACTGCCACCCACTGCACCCCCTGAATATAATACTGCCATCTACTCTGCCCCCTGAATATAATACTGCCACATACTGTATCCCCTGAATATAAAACTACCATACACTGTACCTCCTGCATATAATACTGCCACACACTGTACCCCTGAATATAATACTGCCACCTACTGTACCCCTGAATATAATACTGCCACACACTGTTCCCCTGAATATAATACTGCCACACTGTTCCCCTGAATATAATTTTGCCACACACTGTATCCCCTGAATACTGCCACCCACTGTACCCCTGAATATAATACTGCCACCTCCTGTTCCCCCTGAATAAAATATTGCCACCTACTGTTACCCCTGAATATAATCCTGCCACCTACTGTGCTCTCTGAATATAATACTGCCACATACTGTTCCCTTTGAATACAATCCTGCCACACACTGTACGCCTGAATATAATCCTGCCATACAATGTACTTTCTGAATATAATACTACCAAACACCGTACCCTCTTAATATAGCATTGCCACAGGGTGCCCATGAACGTAATACTGCCACCCACTGAACCCATGAATATAATACTTCCACACACTGTGACCCTGAATATAAACCCTCAAAAATAACCATGTTATACGCTGTACCATATAACCCTGCCACACATTACCTTCCAAATATAATAATCCCTCTATAATAATAATACTAATACTGTTACATACGGTTTCTTCTCAGTTTAGCTGAATCACACCTGTCCTCTTCCAGACCCCTCTGTCGTCCTCCTAGCTCCTCTGTTCCAACCCCCCTTTCCTCCCAGACCCATAAGTCCTCCTACATGCTCCTCTTCCCCCCTCCCTAGACCATCCGCCACCCCCCCCCCCCCTCCAACACACACACACATGCATAATACATACATAACAACCTAAATTTAAAAAAAAACTTTTTACCTCTTCGAGGGGGTATACACATTAAACACAGTAAATAAATCACATTGGTATAATATAACTATGCATTCGATCAATTTCAATATAGACCATAACTCAAAAAATGCACCATCTGAACAATGTCAATACCCACAGATGCCTTCTCTTGAAAATAACTTCAATGAAAACATCAATATAGTCTAGATCATTTTTGTAATTCAAACCCCGTGGATATCTTGTGTCGAGTACTAGTATACAGGAAGCTTCTCTTTTCAACAAAATTCGAGACCAGTCTCCACCTTGACGAGGTGGATAAACACGTTCAATACCACAAACTTCATATCAATTATGTATTTAGACAGCCCAGACATAGATCGTGACATAAAAGACTGACCGTCTGAACAATGAAAATGCTCATAGATTTGTCTTTAAAATGTTCTCGTAGTACAGCCTACATATTGATCATCATAACTCTTGCACGTGACTAAATATACAACGTGTGTGGAATCACAGTTTATAAAAGACTTCATAGGAAATGTACTACCAGTATTTTTCTATGAAAATTGAGTAGACATAGAAATAAAACCACACAAATTGCATCTGCATCTGGCACATTTGAAGCATCCCTTAACATGTAACCACGTATTGTGTTTAACATTACGGGAAAAGTCACTAGGTGACAATTGATTGCGAATAGACTGACCTCTTCTTGCAACTATATTCACACTATTATGGAGAATATTATTTAAAATATAGCAAATGAAAGAAGAATGAGAGGCCACTCACCAGATCCGTGATCCAAGGTTTATACTTATAAATTCAGCAGCATAAAAACACCAGCAAGACGAGGTCAGAAGCCTGGATGGCGCTGCAATGACGTGCTTCATCAGACTGCATGTTGCACCTGTGTGAGGGAGAGGTAAAAATCTTCTCACCCACGTGACACAGGTGTATCATGTGAACATCAAGGTAAATGTACAAAGTTGAAAAAAGTTTAAAACTAAAAAACGCCACCCAATATCTTTCATCATACAAACATAAGGTCAGAGCGATCATTTAAACCGAGATTACCTAATGCTCTGGTATTATCCATCTCACTTCTCTTTGGAGAAGCAACTTCCGTTTCTCAATCCCTTCAGTGGGAAGCACTCTTTTGATGCCGCACATTTTTAAACAAGAGGGATTGTTATCATGCACTTCTTGTAAGTGCAAAATAAATCGGGGTGATCCCTTCTTAGTTTTGAGCGAATATATGTGCTCCCTAAAGCGAGTATTGAGAGATCTTATAGTGCACCCAATGTAAAACAGTTTACACGGGCACACTATGGCATACACAAGACTTTTAGTTTTGCAACATATGGGTCCATTCAATTTTAATTGAACTCCTCCGATGCATATTCACTGAAGAGATTGAGAAACAGAAGTTGCTTCTCCAAAGAGAAGCGGGATGGATAAGAAATTCCGGAGCATTAGGTAATCTCGGTTTAAATGATCGCTCTGACCTTAGAATGTTTATATAATGAAAGATATTTGTTTTTAACTTTTTTCAACTTTGTACATTTACCTTGAAGTTCACATGATACACCTGTGTCGGAAGATTTTTACCTCCCCTCACACAAGTGCAACATGCAATCTGATGAAGCATGTCCTCGTGTGAAACAGCCGCTGTAATTGCAGCGCCATCCAGGCGTCTGACCTCGTCTTGCTGGCGTTTTTATGCACCGAATTTGTAAGAATAAACCTTGGAGCACGGACCTGGTGAGTGACCTCTCATTCTTCTTTCATTTGCTACGTTGTATACCTGCATTTCTTCACTGAGATTGAGCACCACCAACATCGGCCCACCAGTCTCACCTCCCTAAGCAGCTTTACTACCCGTACACACTACAGCAGAAGCAGGCTGTGCCGACTGCTGTCTCTCCCAAAAGAATTATTTAAAATATCATCCTCGTAAAGAACAGGTAAATGCTTCATAACAATTTATTTGAGAAAATTTGTACTGTATGGTGTGGAAAAAGTAACCTTTTTATGAACCTGTGCAGACCTCGCGTTATTATTATTATCGATCTTGTGTCAATATCATGACATGCATCAAAAAAGGACTTATCTGATGAAGCACGTTTGGCTCTAATGTACTCCCCTACTGGAAGATTACGAGTGACATGGCGCAAGAGTTACTCTCTTTCTGTTCTGGAGAGGGCAAAGGGAATAGCATCTTTAAAAAGTTGCATGTCATTGTTAACCGATAATAATAATAATAATAACGCAATATCTGCACAGGTTCATAAAAAGGTTACTTTTTCCACGCTATTGTTACACACTGCGCTCCGGCCGCAAGCACCGGCCGTGAGCGCAGTGTCCCCGTCTGCCGTCGGGGGCCGGGATTCGCATCGCGTGACGCGCCCGCATGCGAGTCCCGGCCCATCACTCACCTCGTCCCGCTCCTTCAGCGCTCTCATTCTCTCAGCTCCGGCATGCACGTTCCTTAGGGCTCGCACACGCCGGAGCTTTGAAATTTAAAGGGCCAGTACACTCAAAATTTGTAAAAGCACCTGACAGCACATTATAAGTTGTTGCACCTCCCACACACCCTTGACAGATCTTCAGTGCCTATTGCCTGAGAGAAAGTGTTTCCTATTGCCTGTTTTGCCATACCCGTGTATCCAGACCTTCCTGCTAAGTTTTTTGACTACGAACCTTTGCCGCCTGCCTTGACCTTCTGCTACGTTGACTATGCTACAGTCTTCTCCTTCGGTACCTCGCCTTGCCCTGTTACTTGTGTGGTCGAGTCGTGTCGGGGGTAGCGACCTGGGTGTCGCTTGCCGCAGCAAGTCCATCTTGCCTTGAGGTGGGCTGTAGTGAAGACCAGCGTCCCCTTAGACTCCGCTCCCCGATACGGTCCGAGTCATCGCCACACAGGTAGAGGATCCACACCCAGCTCCATTACAATAAGATCTGGCCCACTGGGGTTCCTCTGCCTGACAACACGGATCTTGCTTCTATTGTGGCACTTCAGTCACAGCAGATGGCCCAGCAAGCACAGTAGCTTAACAAGCTATCCGCCATGATACAGCAGTTGCTATCTGCCCAGCAGCACCCGCCACAGCCTCCTCCAGCTCCTGTACAGCCTTCCGCTGCTGCAGTCTCCTCCGGAACCAAACTCCGTTTGTTGCTTCGAGAGAAGTTTGAGGGGGATCCCAAGTCCTGTCGTGGTTTCGTGAAGCAGTGTTCCATGCACATTGAACTCATGGCGGACCAGTTCTCCACGGAACAAGCAAAGGTAGCCTTCCTCATCAGTCTCCTTTCTGGTAGGGCCTTGGCCTGGGCAACTCCGCTGTGATGTTATCACTACCAATCTCCAGGCATTCATGACGGAATTTCGCACTGTCTTTGAAGAACCTACCCGAGCTTCCTCTGCTGAGACGGGATTGCTGAGTCTTTCCCAGGCCAACTCCACTGAGGGCGAGTATACCATCCGGACCCTGGCGTCAGAGTTGTCTTGGAATGATGAAGCTCTCTGCGCTACTTTCAAGAGAGGATTATCAAGTCAAATTAAGGATGTCCTCGCTGCCCGGGAATTGCCATCTAACCTGAATGAACTTACACAATTGGCATCCTGGATTGATATCTGTTTCTCTGAGCGACGAGGGGAACTATGACAAGAAAGGGAATCTGCACAACCTCAGCGCTTTCCTCGTCTGGCACCAGTTTTCCAGGAACCACCGCAACCTTCTATGTTGCCTTCCGCAGTGGAGGCTATGCAAGTGGATCGGTCTCGCTTGACCCAGCAGGAAAGAACTCGCCGACAAACCGAAAATCTATGCCTATACTGCGCCAGTGCAGACCACTTCCTTAAGGATTGTCCTCTGCGTCCACAGCCACAGTGAAATGCTCGTACCTAGGGTTCATGGGAGAGGCCTCCCTAGGTGTGAGTTCCACCTTTCCACCTCTCCAGGCTTAAAAATATGACGATCCAGCTTCTTCTGCCTTCTAAAGAGATCATCTCCGTTCTGGTTTTCCTTGACTCTGAAGGAAACTTCATTGATGCCTCCCTAGTCTGTGGGTATCATCTGCCGGTGTCCTGCCTCTTAAAACCACTGTATATCTCTACGGTCAATGGTGAAAGACTGGACTGTACCGTCCCACCTCCCAGGGGCCGAATCTACCCCTTGTCAGTTCCTGAAACCCAGGCCATGTCAACTTACATCCAGCAGTATCTTCAGAAGGGATTCATCAAGAAATCCTCTTATCCTGCCGGAGCCGGGTTCTTCTTCGTGGAAAAAAAAAGATGGATCGTTGCTTCCTTGCATCGACTACCGAGGACTGAATAAAATTACTGTAAATAATAGTTATCCCCTTCCTTTAATCTCAGAGTTGTTTGATTGGCTGCGAGGTGCCAGGATTTTCTCCAAACTGGATCTTCTTGGTGCCTATAATTTGATTCTTATAAGAGAAGGGGACGAGTGGAAGACTGTGTTTAATACTCGAGACGGACATTTTGAGTACCTTGTAATGCCATTCGGACTATGTAATTCTCCAGCAGTCTTCCAGGAGTTTGTCAATGACATTTTTCAGTACCTTCTCTACTCCTGTGTCGTTGTTTATTTGGATGACATTGTCATCTATTCGCCCAATCTCCACACTCATCGTGTACCATCTCCCTCAAGTTTTACAGCGTCTTCGAGACAACCAACTCTGCGCAAAACTTGAAAAGTGTACTTTTGAAAAGACAAGTCGACCGTTTCTGGGGTATATTGTTACCAGTCAAGGACTTCAAATGGATCCTAACAAATTATCTGCTGTACTGGAGTGGCCTCAACCTTCTGGTCTGAAAGCGATTCAGCACTTCCTTGGCTTTGCCAATTATTACCGGCAGTTTATTCCCCAGTATTCCACCTTGGTTGCCCCCATCGTGTCTCTTACTAAGAAAACTGCCAATCCCAAGGTCTGAATAATAATAAAGGATAATTCAGGTATCCAAATACCCAGATATGCAGTGCTCCCAGTCAATATCAATATGGTGGGGAGTGACATAAAACATAACTTTTACTAGTTCATCACTAAAACACATATAATATATTGTGAGTAAATAATTGGGCAAGTGGTTTGCCCTCCAAAATGACGCAAAAAATAGACTCCTGTTAAAGTCAATATTAAACAATTGCATAATCTAAATGCTAGTGTGTATAGCCACTATCTCAGTCTACACGTCTCCAATATATAGCCCGACGCGTTCCTGACAACAGTCAAATGTCTTCCTCAGGGGCATAAGAGGAGACAGTGACTCAATCAATAAGGTTTAGCATATGCTGATCAATACTCCGTTAATAGAGCAAAAATGAAATCAAGTCCCAGTCGTCGATGCAGTAGCGACTTGGGTTGTGCCTGACATAGTTAGATACAGTACACAAATGAAAAAGTGAGCTGGGAATGCCTCATGTGGTCCAGTCTGTAGACCCTGTGGTAAAAGAAACACATATAGACAATATGTAGATCATCCATTAGACCTGTGGAGATAACATCAGAGGTCTTACTCACTGTTTGAGTTCCTGCGCAAACCCGCTGTGGCGGGGAGCCATGCAATTGTGCCGGCTACTGTGCGCATGAGTGAGCTAGAGCGGCGTCTGATCTCATATCCGCTTCTGGAGTGGCGGGTGGAGCCTCGTAAGTGACGTGTGCCACAGCTGACGCCGCAGCAGCGCACACATCACTCGCGCACAGGAAAACACTGTGAGCGAACGAAACCCTGTTAACTCCGTCGCTCCCGGATTTGGATACATAGTGAAACAGCTGCTATTATCGCAAGCTAAGATACATATCACTGCTGGTAATGGTTTTAAAAGCGGGCTAATCTCCCACGAGTGAGCTGTAGTCAGCTCTCGAGGCATTATACCCCTGCTAGTTTAGGGTTTTCTAGGGTATACAGGATAGGTTCCTGTGCGGGACCGCCCTTTTTAGGGCGGCCACCCCTCCTAGGCCTAGGGACTAGTCCAGGGTGTAACTAGAATGTGATAGGCTCCCTAGGCCCTGCTATTATCCCTTCATCGCCCCTTAGGTCATCCCACCCTACTGTCGGCACTTGTAATAAAGTCCAAATATATATAAAACACATATATATTTTTTTTTCGTAATACATAGGTCCTCTGATCCAATTTATCCCATTCTGCCTGCCCTGTCTATTCCCCTCCTCGAGCCCCGCATGCACCTACAGAGCCTCTATATATGTTTTGTGGAGATATATATATATTTTTCAGTAAATAAGGGAAGTACCTTAATTCATCTATATGTTTCTACTATCAGCCTTACATCTATATAAACTGAGTGGATTCTGATCCCTCTGTGGTATGTTCGGAGATTAGCCCGCTTTTAAAACCATTACCAGCAGTGATATGTATCTTAGCTTGCGATAATAGCAGCTGTTTCACTATGTATCCAAATCCAGGAGCGACAGAGTTAACAGGGTTTCGTTCGCTCACAGTGTTTTCCTGTGCGCGAGTGATGTGTGCGCTGCTGCAGCGTCAGCTGTGGCACACGTCACTTACGAGGCTCCACCCGCCGCTCCGGAAGCGGATATGAGATCAAACGCCGCTCTAGCTCACTCGTGCACACAGTAGCCGGCACAATTGCACGGCTCCCTGCCACAGCGGGTTTGCGTAGGAGACGAGCGGGGACGCAGGAACTCAAACAGTGAGTAAGACCTCGGATGTTATCTCCACAGGTCTAATGGATGAGCCTCACTACATATTGTCTATATGTGTTTCTTTTATTGCAGGGTCTACAGACTGGGCCACATGAGGCATTCCCAGCTCACTTTTTCATTTGTGTACTATATCTAACTATGTCAGGCACAACCCAAGTCGCTACTGTATCGACGACTGGGACTTGATTTCATTTTTGCTCTATTAACAGAGTATTGATCAGTATATGCTAAACCTTATTGATTGAGTCACTGTCTCCTCTTATGCCCCTGAGGAAGACATTTGACTGTTGTCAGAAACGCGTCGGGCTATATATTGGAGACTTGTAGACTGAGATAGTGACTATACACACTAGCATTTAGATTATGCAATTGTTTAATATTGACTTTAACAGGAGTCTATTTTTTGCATAATTTTGGAGGGCAAACCACTTGCCCAATTATTTACTCACAATATATTATATGTGTTTTAGTGATGAACTAGTAAAAGTTATGTTTTATGTCACTCCCCACCATATGCCATAATCCCAAGGTCTGGACTCCAGAGGCCGAGGAAGCCTTTAAGCACTTAAAATCTGCCTTTTCTTCTGCTCCAGTGTTGCCAAGACCGGATCCGGACAAGCCATTTACTTTGGAGGTGGATGCATCTTCAGTTGGTGCAGGGGTAGTCTTGACACAAAGATCTTCCAAGGACAGGACTGTGACTTGCGGATTTTTCTCTAAGACTTTCTCTCCAGCAGAGAGAAATTATACTATAGGAGATTGTGAGCTTCTGGCTACTAAGTTGGCCTTGGAAGAATGGCAACATCTCTTAGAGGGATCGGTGCATCCAACAACCATCTACACGGATCACAAGAATTTACTCTATCTTCAGTCTGCTCATCGTCTCAACCCTTGACAGGCTCGCTGGTCCCTATTCTTCCCCAGGTTTAACTTTTTTATTCATTTTCGTCCAGCAGAGAAGAATCTTCGAGCTGACGCTCTATCAAGATCTTCTGGAGTACAAGACCTGGAATCACACCTTCAACATATTGTTCCTCCCGATAGTCTTATTTCTGCAGCACCAGCAATTATTCAGCATCTGCCCCCTGGGAAGACTCATGCGTCTCCTTGAGACTCCGAATCTTGAAATGGGGTCATTCCTCTTTGTTGGCTGGTCATGCCGGTATCCGTAAATCCTTACAACTAATATCCCAACAATATTGGTGGCCCACTCTAAAATGGGATGTCACAGACTTTGTTCATTCCTGCCCAGTCTGTGCCCGGGACAAAACAACAAGTGCCAAGCCAGCTGGTCTTCTACATCCTTTACCTGTTCCCAACCTACCCTGGACTAACATTGCAATGGACTTTATTACAGACCTTCCTTCTTCTAGCGGCAATACGGTCATCTGGGTAGTTGTGGACCGATTTTCTAAGATGGCTCACTTTGTGTCCTTGCCTGGTTTACCGTCTGCACCTCAACTCGCTAAACAGTTCCTTTTCCATATCTTCCGTCTCCATGGATTACCGACACATTGTTTCTGACAGGGGAGTCCAGTTTGTTTCTAAATTTTGGAGGGCACTCATTTCACATCTTCAAGTTAAATTGGATTTCTCCTCTGCCTATCATCCCCAATCTAATGGTCAAGTTGAGAGGGTTAATCTGGTTTTGGGAGATTACCTTCGCCACTTTGTTTCTGCCTGCCAAGATGACTGGGCTGATCTACTACCCTGAGCAGAGTTTTCGTACAACCATAAGGATACTGAATCCTCAGGATCTTCACCTTTCTTTGTAGTCTATGGACTTCATCCTCATCCACATTTGCCCTTGTCGTCTCCCTCCGGTGTCCCTATGGCTGATGAACTTGTACGGAACTTCTCCTCCATCTGGAAGAAGACTCATCTCTCCCTTTTGTGCCATGACCCGTATGAAATTTCAAGCCGACAAGAAAAGGCGTCCTCCTCCCGAATACTCACCCGGGGACAAAGTGTTGTTATCATCTAAATACATCCACTTCAAAGTACCTTGTTACAAACTGGGTCCACGCTATTTAGGTCCTTACAAAGTCAAGAAACGCCTAAATCCAGTGGCTCATTGTCTTCATCTCCCTTCCTCCCTTCGGATTCCAAATTCTTTTCACTTCTCCCTCTTGAAACCAGTTATCTATAACCGCTTCTCTAAAAAGGACATTTCTCCTATTCCCATCTCGGGTAATTCGGATGTATATACGGTCAAAGAAATTCTGGACTCCAAACTCAAATGAAAATGTTTCTTTCTTGTAGATTGGGAGGGGTTTGGACCAGAGGAGAGGTCTTGGGAACCACAGGATAACATCCTAGATCAGGATCTTTTCAAAAGGTTCTTGAGCCGTAAAAAGAGGGGGAGACCAAAGGGGGAGGTACTGTTACACACTGCGCTCCGGCCACAAGCACCATCCGTGAGAGCAGTGTCCCAGTGTCCCCAACCGCCGGCGGGTCGGGATTCGCATCGCGGGACACGCCTGCATGCGAGCGCCGGCCCCTCACTCACCTTGTCCGGCTCCTGAAGCACTCTCAGACCCGGCGCTCGCGTCCCCATTCCTTAGAGCGCATGCCGGAGCTTTGAAATTTAAAGGACCAGTACTCCCAAGTTTAGCAAAAGCACCTGACAGCACATTATAAGTTTTTGCACCTCCCACACACCCCTGCCGGATCTTCAGTGCCTATTGCCTGAGAGAAAGTGTTCCCTATGGCCTGTTTTGCCATACCCATGTATCCAGACCTTCCTGCTACGTTTTTTGACTACGAACCTTTGCCGCCTGTCTTGACATTCTGCTACATTGACTACGCTACAGCTTCCTCCTTCGGTACCTCACCTTGCCCAGTTACCTGTGTGGTCAAGCCATCTCGAGGGTAGCGACCTGGGTGTCGCCTGCCGCAGCAAGCCCATCCTGCCTTGCGGTGGGTTCTAGTAAAGACCAGCAGCACCTTAGACTCCCCTCCCTGATACGGTCCGAGTCATCACCACACAAGTAGAGGATCCATATCCAGCTCTGTTACAGCCATACAGTGAGCCTTAACATCCCACAAGTGTTTGACAACTTTTCATTAAAGTGTGATGTGTAAATGAAAAAAAAAAAATCACTAAAGTGCAGTTTTTTCCCAAATTTACCATTTTTACAAAAGGTAATGGGAGAAAATGCCCACCAAAATTTGTAACCCCAACTCTTCTGAGTATGAAAATACCCCATGTGTGGACATCAACTGCGCTGCTGGCAAACTACAATGCTCAGAAGAGAGGGAGTCACATTTGGCAAGCAAATTTATCTGAAATGGTTTTTGGTGGGCATGTCGCATTTAGAAAGCCCCTATGGTGCCAGCACAGCAACAACAAAAAAAAAATACCACATGGCTTACTATTTTGGAAAAAAACACCCCTCAAGGAATGTAACAAGGGGTACAGTGAGCCTTAACACCTCACAGGTGTTTTACAACTTTGTTAAAGTTGGACGTGTAAATGAAAAAAAAAAAATCTCTAAAATGCGGATTTTTCCCCAAATTTTACATTTTTACAAGGGGTAAGAGGAAAAAATGACCCCCAAAATTTGGAACTCCGTTTCTTTGGAGTATGGAAATACCCCATGTGTGGACGCCAAGTGCTCTGCTGGCGAACTACAATGCTCAGAAGAGAAGGAGCGCAATTGAGCTTTTGGAGAGTGAATTTGTTTGTGATAAAAAAAACGCCATGTGCGTTTACAAAGCCCCCTGTGGTGCCAGAACAGTGGACTCCCTCACATGTGACCCCATTTTGGAAACTACACCACTCACAGAATTTAATAAGGGGTGCAATGAGCTACACCCCACTGGCATTTGACAGATCTTTGGAACAGTGGGCTGTGCAAAAGAAAAAGAAAATTTTTCATTTTCATGGACCACTGTTCCAAAAATATGTCAGACACCTGTGGGGCGTAAATGCTCACTGTACTCCCTTATTACATTACATGAGGGGTGTAGTTTCCAAAATGGGGTCACATGTGGGGGGGTGGAGCCCATTGTTCTGGCACTATGGGGGCTTTGTAAACACACGTGGCCTTCAATTCCAGACAAATTTTCTCTTCAAAAGCCCAATATCGCTCCTTCTCTTCTGAGCATTGTAGTTCGCCCGCAGAGCACTTCACGTCACACACGGGGTATGGTCCTACTCAGAAGAAATGGGGTTACAAATTTTGGGAGGTTTTTTTCCTATTTTCCCTTGTGAGAATGAAAAATGTTGGGTAACACCAGCATTTTAGTGAAATTTTTCTCATTTTCCTATCCAACTTTAACAAAAATTTGTCAAACACCTGTGGGGTGTTAAGGCTCACTATACCCCTTGTTACGTTCCGTGAGGGGTGTAGTTTCCCAAATGGGGTCACATTATTTTTTTTTTTTTTTTTTTTGCAATTATGTCAGAACCGCTGTAAAATCAGCCACCCCTGTGCAAACCACCAATTTAGTGTGCTCTCACTCCTGAGCCTTGTTGTGCACCCGCAGGGCACTTAACGCCCACATATGGGGTATTTCCATACTCAGGAGAAAATGCGTTACAAATTTTAGGGGTATTTTTTTCCTTTTACCCCTTGTGAAAATAAAAAGTATGGGGCAACACGAGCCCGTTAGTGTAAAAAAATAAATAAATAAAAAAAAAATTTACACTAACAGGCTCGTGTTGCCCCATACTTTTTATTTTCACAAGGGGTAAAAGGAAAAAAAATACCCCTAAAATTTGTAACGCATTTTCTCCTGAGTACGGAAATACCCCATATGTGGCCCTAAACTGTTTCCTTGAAATAAGACAGGGCTCCGAAGTGAGAGAATGCCATGTGCATTTGCGGAATAAATTAGGGCTTGCATAGGGGTGGACATGGGGTATTCTACGTCAGTGATTCCCAAACAGGGTGCCTCCAGCTGTTGCTAAACTTCCAGCATGCCTGGACAGTCAGTGGCTTTTGCAACAGCTGGTGGCTCAGTTTTGGAAACACTGCCATACAATACGTTTTTCATTTTTTATTTGGGGGGGGGGGGGAACAGTGTAAGGGGGTGCATATGTAGTGTTTTACACTTTATTTTGTGTTAGGGTACATTCGCACTGGCGGGTGGGCAGAACGGGGAAACCAAGAGTTAACCCCCCCCCCCCCCCCGCCCCCGATCTGCTATTGGTAGTCGCTTATAGATGACCAATAGCAGGGAAAGGAGGGGTGGCACCCCTGCCACCTCACTCCTATCCCTTCAGGGGTATCCTGGACAACCCCATCCCCCTTATTTACCGGGTCACCATAGACCCGGAATTGCGCAAATCGCCGGTGAGAATTCATGGGGGGTGTCTAATGTTTTCCCTCCCTCTCCACCCCCCCCCCCCCCGGGCATTTGCGCGGGGTGCCTGCTGATAGATATTCGGCAGTAACCCCCGTCCGCTCCCCACCTGAATTCCGGAATTCCCACAGACAGACGCGTATATCATGGGTCCTTAACTACCCAGGTCCCATGATGTAGGCATATGTCAAGGGTCCATAAGGGGTTAAGAGCAGAGCACAAGTGTGGTAAAGGTGTGAGGAGAAGTTTTAAGGGAAGTCCCAGATCAAATCTATCTCATCCGGTCATTCTGCAAGGATTGCCTGCATAGTGGTAGTTCATTCCCTGGCAGAGAACGCTACAAGACCTTGACAGAACTCTAGCGACCAGGATTAATCTTCAATTCTTTTAAGTCAGTATCAATTTATTGAGTGAAAGCACCACAAGTCCCAGCAAGGCAACAGGGCTCATATGGGATTACGCTGCATCCTCTTACTCTGTACCCTGCTCAGTAAAGACAGTTATCCGTAACCCGACATCAGTGTGTTCCTTTACCTACATTAGCAGGAGGGGCTATAATGTTTTTATAAAACGGCATCCTAGTGACACAAAAGCAATAGTTTAATTGGGTGGGAATTTCTTGTCAGCGGTGGCAACACTGTCTGTGAGAGCCAGATTTTCCCACTGTGACACTGATCACAAGGCATATTGGAAATATTGACCCATTTGTAGTCACACAGTGGATGACCGTACTTTAACATTTTTTCACTATGGTACCAAAAGCACAATTTATAATTAAGTGGTTGTAATAAAAGTTAAGTTTTAATAATTTAGTTAAGTGGTCTCTAGTTTAGGGCAGTCCTTGGGGACTTGTCCCTAAAATTTAAATTTTCATTGTTTTGCCCTGAGACACTTAGGAGTATTTGATTGGTTTGATTACCAGGGTTTAAACTTTTTTTTTATTTTATTTTTTATTACAAGCGGACCCACAGCTAATGCCGGGCACCACCGATCGGGCCAATGCCCTGCATTAGCCCCTTAGACACTGCGATCAAAGTTGATAGCGGCATAAAAAATGTGGGGTTAACGGTGCCGGTAGCTCAGTGGAACTGATCGGTACATCCGTGGTGAAGAAAAGTCAATTAACCCCTTCCCTATAAAAAAAAAAAAAAATGTTAAAGTGGTAAATGCGCCACATGTGTAGATGTCCGAATTATTAAAATATAAGGTTAGCTAAACCGCACGGTCGATGGCACACTTGTAAAAAAAATTAAAATACCAAAGTCCAAAATTGTGACTTTTGGTGGCTTCATATACCATTAATAAAAAAGCAATCAAAAAGTCCATCACAACTAAAATGGTGCTGATAAACCATAGCGCAAAAAAGAGCCCTCATATAGCTCCGTATGCAGAATAAAAAAGTTATAGGGGTCAGAAGATGACAATTTTAAACATACTAATTTTGGTGCATGTACTTATAACTTTTTTAAGTAGTAAAATAAAATCTACATACATTTAATAAAACTAATGCAGAGCACTACATAGATTCCTTCATTTTTGCATAGGTCTTTTTAAAAATTGCAGAAGCAATCTGATTGGTTGCTATGGGCAACTTTTCCTCTGCACAGATTTTCATATATCTCTACGAATTTGTGCAAGCATGACCTTGGAGTGTGATGTGGATTCTTGCACAGCAACTCTGATATCTGAATGTGCCCTTAAAAATCCAGGTTGCATCATTATGAAGAAATCTTTTTGCTCCTGGTTGGTAAAAATAGTATAACCTAGCCTGGATACAAGCCTGCTGTGAAACATCTGTATGAATTTCAGCCTACGAATACAAATAAAGTTTTCATCCACTGAAAGGAAGCAGGTATAGCTAATTGATGAGAAACAGAAACCTAAGGAAAAACACAAACTTTGGCCATCATGAACCCAAAAACTACTCAACACACAGAGTCCCAAATCTGCTGGACAGTATTATAGTCCTGTACTAAGAACCGTGAACATTGGATACTGGGATTTTCCATAGCACTGGAACTAGTTTTGCTATTTAAACCTTTTCTCCTGTTGGCAAGAATTAGAGTTGCAGCGACATCTAGTGGAAATATTGTAATAAACTGCTATCTATTGAGTAACAATCTGTATCCCTTATGTTGATTGAGGTTTAGATCGTTCCATGTTCTAAAAGCAAAAAACAAGTTTAAAAATGAATGCTCAAAATAGTCATGCTCTAAAAAAAATAAAAATAAAATAGGTTCCTCATTTCAGCATTCACCATTCACATGTATTTGCTGAAATGTCAGTGAATTTTTTTATTTTTATTTTTTGGGAGCATTTTCCATATTATCCATCAATAAAAACTGGTATCTTCAATTTTTGCTGATACTCATATGGGGGGGGGGGGGGGGGGGAGGGGAATTGCCCAATGGGTCAAGTAAAAGTTGAAAAAAAAATATAAGTCCTAGATTGTATAAAATGTTTATTAATAAACTTATTTATAAATTACTGCAGTAATAAAATTTTATTAGAACCTGGCCCAGAATGGTCACAGCTTTTTATCTGGGTCAGAGCTCCAACACTTAAAACAACTAATGCTCCAGATCAATTTCTAAGGAGCAATGATGCTGATGGGCAAAATATTCCACCAGGCGCTTGGTTGTAGCCGTCATTTCCTCGTCGAGATACTCAGCAACAACTGTGGAAAACTTTCGCTAGAAGAAAACCAAGAATACAGTGAGATTCCTTATATTTACATATCCATATTATTGATGACTGCTTAAAATGCTACGTTTCCACAGGGTTTTTTTTGGGCATTTTTTTTGAAAACCTATCACTGCAGTTTGAGTCAATGTCAGAAGTACATTCAAAAGGGAATGGGAATATATAGAAAGGACTTCTACTTCCCCTTCCTGCTGGATCCACTTCTGACTTTGGCTCAAAAACTGCAGTGGCAGTATAAAAAAAAAAAAAAAAAAAAAAGTGGAAACTTAGCATAAGACCCATGGTTGTGTGCGCAATCAAGTCCTTACATAGAAAGTCTTAATGCGAAAAACTTCCAGCCGCAGAAACTCTTCCATTGTCAGGTCATCAGTGTTCTTCTTCAGGGACAGGAAACCACATGTGACAGAACGCTTAGAATGTTCAGTCCTGCAGAAAACAAGAACATTTAAAGAAGGTTTCACCTAGATTTTTTCCTGAATGTTGCCAAATAACCTGTTTCTATGTGCTGATTTTAGTGACATTGTAACATTTTGAGAAATGCTTTACAACAAAACCATTGGACCATATATAATAGACATGACCTGTCCTATTTAGATTAAATAGACGTTACTTGCCAATCTCATCTTTTCATAGGTCATAGTATAGGAAGGTTGATCTTTAGCTATTGTAAAAGGGATACAGTGAACAAAACATAGCAGTCTGATGAGAAGCCATTACTGGGAAATTTTATGTACAGAACAGGAAGTCTTACCTTAGTTTCAGGCCTAGTGGTCAGAATGGAAACAAAGATTCCAGAAAAAAAAAAATATTATATTATATACATACACACACACACACACACACTATTTAACCCCTTAAGGACTCAGGGTTTTTCCGTATTTGCACTTTCGTTTTTTTCCTCCTTACCTTTTAAAAATCATAACCCTTTCAATTTTCCACCTAAAAATCCATATTATGGCTTATTTTTTTGCGTCGCCAATTCTACTTTGCAGTGACATTAGTCATTTTACCCAAAAATGCACGGCGAAATGGAAAAAAAAAAATCATTGTGCGACAAAATCGAAAAAAAAAACTCCATTTTGTAACTTTTGGGGGCTTCCGTTTCTATGCAGTGCATATTTCGCTAAAAATTACACCTTATTATTCTGTAGGTCCATACGGTTAAAATGATACCCTACTTATATAGGTTTGATTTTGTCGCACTTCTGTCATAACTACATGCAGGAAAATTTACACTTTTAAAAATGTCATCTTCTGACCCCTATAACTTTTTTATTTTTCCACGTACAGGGCGGTATGAGGACTAATTTTTTGTGCCGCGATCTGAAGTTTTTATCGGTAGGATTTTTGTTTTGATCGGACTTTTTGATCACTTTTTATTCATTTTTTTCATGGTATAAAAAGTGACCAAAATACGCTTTTTTGGACTTTGGAATTTTTTTGCGCGTACGCCATTGACCGTGCGGTTTAATTAATGATATATTTTTATAGTTCGGACATTTACGCACGCGGCGATACCACATGTTTATTTTTTTTTTATTTTTTTTACACTTTAATTTTTTTTATGGGAAAAGGGGGGTGATTCAAACTTGAATTAGGGAAGGGGTTAAATGACCTGTATTAACACTTTTTTTTACTTTTTTTTTGCAGTGTTATAGGTCCCATAGGGACCTATAACACTGCATACACTGATCTCTCATCCTGATCACAGGCGTGTATTAACACGCCTGTGATCAGCATTATCGGCGCTTGACTGCTCCTGCCTGGATCTCAGGCACGGAGCAGTCAATCGTCGATCGGACACCGAGGAGGCAGGTAGGGGCCCTCCCGGTGTCCGATCAGCTGTTCGGGACGCCGCGATTTCACCGCGGCGGTCCCGAACAGCCCGACTGAGCAGCCGGGATACTTTCAGTTTCACTTTAGAAGCGGCGGTCAGCTTTGACCGCTGCTTCTAAAGGGTTAATACCGCACATCGCCGCGATCGGCGATGTGTGGTATTAGCCGCGGGTCCCCTTGATGAGCGCCGGGACTGAAGCGATATGATGCAGGATCGCGGCGCGATCCCGCTTCATATCGCGGGAGCCGGCGCAGGACGTAAATGTACGTCATGCGTCGTTAAGGGGTTAAAGATTCTTGGTGATTAGTGTTGAGCGGCATAGGCCATATTCGAATTCGCGATATTTCGCGAATATTCGTCATAAATTCGCATATTCGGGGTTTATTTTTGCATATGCAAAAATTTGCATATACAAAAATTTGCATATGCGAAAATTCGCACGCCAGTCTCACACAGTAGTATTAGAGCCTTCTTTACACCACACAAGCTGGAAGAAGAGAGGGGTGATCACTGTGATAAAAAAAAAAAAAAAAAAAAATAAATAAATAAATAAATAATATTCGTAATTACGAATATATAGTGCTATATTCGCAAATATGCGATATTCGCGAATAAAATTTGCATTGCGAATATTCGCGAGCAACACTATTGGTGAATGAATATATATATATATATATATATATATATATATATATATATATATATATATATATATATATATATATTTTTTTTTTTTTTTATTTTTATTTTTTTTTTTGAAAAATACATCACCAAGAATCTTTAAATAGTACCTGTCACTAAGTAAACTTTTCTAAGCTAACTCAGTCTTTGTTCCCCAACTACTCCTAACACCCTTTCTTCATGCTCACATAGTGAAATCTTCCAGCAGAAGAAAGTGGGTGTTTTCCAGCAGGCATGATGTCACTGAAGCCTGCTGGGGGACCAATTCCGATCCCACATTGTTGCAGCGCTGTGATGAATAGAAGACCTCAAGCTCTGTGCAGCAGCTTTCAGCTTGTGCTACCATTAAGGCTCTGTTCAGCTTTTTATCTGTGCAGCTGTTTCAGTGAGGCTCATTGCAGCAGTCAATCAAGCTCAGTGCAGAGAAACACTTCCTAAGTTTGGTCTCCTGCAATTAAAAAGCAGGAGACCAAAATCTGAGCTTTTGACCAGACGAATGTGTGCTGGCCAAAAATGACCCCTTGTGGCCAGAAATATACACCAGAAAAACTAACAAACAAAACTTTTTTTTAAATAGAATAAAAATGTTATTTGGCATAAGGAATCAAATATTAAATCCTGTTTAGTAACAGTGCTCATTTAAATATGGTAACATGAAACTTTATTTAACAATAGGTTATTTTTTGCTGACACGTTCTCTTTAACCCCTTAAATGGGTATTCCACCCCCTAGACATCTTATCCCCTATCCCCGCCACTGGGGAACCCCGCAAAACAACCCTGTTTGTTTCTGCAGCTTCCTGTGCCTCCCGTGACAGAGGCACAGGAAGCTGCAGAAACAAGCCGGCTCCCCGCCACTGCGGGTGTTGCTCCGTCCAAGGATCCTGACCAGGCTAAAGGAATCGAAACTAAACTGTGGGGAACGGACCTGCATGAAGGAGACGTGGACCCTGCTGGATTGTTTGACCTTTATGCCTGTGTCCAAATAAGAACATTTACACAATATAAATATAAAAAATATAAATATAAATATAAATATATACACAATATAAATATAAACACAATATAAATATAAATATATACACAATATAAATATATACACAATATAAATATAAATATATACACACAATATAAATATAAATATATACACACAATATAAATATATACACACAATATAAAAATATATATCATATATTGCATACTATAAACTTGATAGTGGTATATATCAATCTCTCCTGAGGAAGTCACATAATTGTGATAGAAATGCGTTGAGAGCAAAATTGAGATAATTATTAAATCTACATTCATCTAAATATTGATCACATTTGTGAGCGTACAGCTTTAAATGGATGACTGATTTACAGGATTGAATGATTATATTACCTTACCTCTGGGACAGATGTGTTTAAGAGGTTAATATAGACCTTTTGGATAATGTGACATACTGAAATGTTTTGTGTTGTTACCTGAAGTAATAGCGATCTCAAGAATTATTGATACCTACTGTCAGGGCAAGTGAAGCAATATATGTTGGTGATTTAAGTCGTCTGAATTTGTCGATTAATGAGATCTATCTAATGCTGATGTATAGGTTGCTATAGGCAACAACCTATTTTATTACTGACAAACCTGGTCAGTTTTAAATAATTTCCTTTTTTTGGTGAGAGGATATTTTGAGCACTAATTGGTGTTATTTTATGAGATCTAATTAAAAGTTAAAGGGGTACTCTGGGGAAAACCTTTCCCCCCCCCCCCCTTTAAAATCAACTGGTGCCAGAAAGTTTAACAGATTTGTAAATCCTTAATCCTTCCTGTACTTATTAGCTGCTGAATACAACA
This sequence comes from Hyla sarda, assembly GCF_029499605.1. Taxonomy (NCBI): domain Eukaryota; kingdom Metazoa; phylum Chordata; class Amphibia; order Anura; family Hylidae; genus Hyla; species Hyla sarda. Next base: position 104,870,082 of record NC_079190.1, on the reverse strand, counting down.
GAGGAAATTCTTTCCTTTTTGGAATGCTCTCTGATGACATCACGAGTACAGTTCTCTCTGCTGACATAATGCTTTATTTATTGTTGTCCTTAGTGGGATTTGAACCCAAGTCCCCAGCACTGCAAGGCAACAGTGCTAACCACTGAGCCACCATGCTGCCCTTAGCAAACATCTTCTATGCATGGTTCCTAAAATGGACAGAGATTTCAGCAGAGAGCACTGTGCTCGTGATGTCATCAGTGTTCCAAAAAGAAAGGAATTTCCTCTGTAGCATTCAGCAGCTAATAAGTACTGGAAGGATTAAGATTTTTTTAATAGAAGTAATTTACTAATCTGTTAAATTCTAAAATCCATAACTTATATTTCCATCTACAGACCCATATAAGGGCTTGTTTTTTGCGTGAACAATTGTACTTTGTAATGAAACCTAATTTTACCATAAAATGTACGGCGAACCCAAAATATACGTTTTTTTAGGGTGTAAATTTATATGAAAACCACAGTTGTGCACATTTGAGGGTTTCGTTTTCACACTGTACACTTTACGGTAAAAATGACGTGTTCTATATTCTGTGGGTCATTATGATAAAAATGATACCCATGGCTAGATAGATACTTTTGTATTTTTTGTACCACTAATAAAAAAAAATTTAAATGTTTGTACAAAATCAGTAATCTAAAATGTTTTCTGTATACACACTATGTCCTCATAGGGGACTATCATTTAATTGCTAATACTTTTCAGTGCTATACATAGGGCATAGCACTGATCAGCATTATCGGTGGTCTTCTGCTCAGGTCTGCTCAATCTCCGACCAGGAGCCACCGAGAGACTGACAAAGGCAGGTGAGGGGACCTCCGTCCGCCATTACAGATGATCGGATCCCCGCAGCAACACTGCGGGCGATCTGATCATTATTTTAACATGCGCACTGCCGCAGATACCATGATTTGTACTGATCACGGCATCTGAGGGGTTAATGGCAGACATCTGTGCAATTGCGATTGTCGGCCATTACCAGCGGGTCCCTAGTTGCAACTAGCTGCCAGAACCTGCCGTGTGACACAAGCACCGTTCCAACACACGCGGTCATACACATGACGTACATGTACGTCCTGGTGTGCTAAAGTAACACCACACCAGGATGTACATTTACGTCCGTGGTCATTAAAGGGTTAAAGGGTACTCCGGTGGAAACAGATTTTCAAATCAACTGGTGCCAGAAAGTAAAACTGCTTTGTAAATTATTTCTATATTAAAAAAAAAAAAAAAAAAAAAAAAAAGCTTAATCCTTCCGGTACTTCTCAGCTGCTGTATGCTTCATTGGACATTCTTTTCAGTATTCTCTGCTGACACCTCTGTTCATACCAGGAACTGTCCAGAGCAGGAGAGGTTTGCTATGGGGATTTGCCTTTACTTGGGACAGTTCCTGACATTCAGTTCCTGAGCACTGTGGTCAGACAGAAAATAACTATACAACAGCTGATAAGTACTGGAAGGATTAAGATTTTTAATATAATTAATTTACAAACCTGTTTAACTCTCTGAAACCAGTTGATTTGAAAATAATTTTAAAAAATTCCAGAGTACCCCTTTAAACAACCACGGACGTAAATGTACGTCCTGGTGCAGAGGTACTTCACTCACATTTACATCCTGTACATGACCAGATGATCAGAGCGGTGCTCACGTCATGCACTGCAGGACCTGCCGGTGATTGCGGTTGTGGCGATTGTGCTGATGTCCGCCATTAACCCCTCAGATGCCGTGAACAATACAGATCATGGCAATGCGCACGTTTTAAAAGATCAGATCGCTCGCGGGGATCCGATCATCTAAAGTGGAGGCCGGAGGACCCCTCACCTGCCTCTGGTCATCTCCTGGGGTCTTCTGCTCTGGTCTGAGATCGAGCAGACCAGAGCAGAAGATGACTGCATAGCACTGAACAGTATTAGCAATCAACTGATAAATGTACATTTGAGGTCTAAATTGGTGATTTGCACAGGGGGTGGCTGATTTTACAGCGGTTCTGACAAACGCAAAATACCCAGATGTGACCACATTTTGAAAACTACACCCCTCACGGAATGTAACAAGTGGTATAGTGAGCCCTAACACCCCACAGGTGTTTGACAAATTTTTGTTAAAGTTAGATGTGAAAATAAAAAAAAAATATAAAAAAATATTCTCACTAAAATGCTGGCGTTACCCTACATTTTTCATTTTCACAAGGGAGAATAGGAAAAAAGCCTCATATAATTTGTAGTCCCATTTCTTCTGAATAAGAACATACCCCATATGTGGATGTAAAATGCTCTGCGGGCAAACTACAATGCTCAGAAGAGAAGGAGCGCCATAGGGCTTTTGGCAAGAGAATGTGTCCGAAATTGAAGGCCTTGTGTGTTTACAAAGCCCCCATAGTGCCAGAACAGTGGACATCCCCCCCACATGTGACCCCATTTTGGAAACTACACTCCTCACCTAATGTAATAAGGGGTACAGTAAGCATTTACACCCCACAGGTGTCCGACAGATTTTTGGAACAGTGGTCCGTGAAAATGAAAAGTTTTATTTTTCATTTGCACAGCCCACTGTGCCAAAGATCTGTCAAACGCCATGGGGGTGTAAATGTTCACCGCACCCCTTATTAAATTCTGTGAGGGGTGTAGTTTCCAAAATAGGGTCACATGGGGGGGGGTCCATTGTTCTGGCACACCGGGGGGGCCTTGTAAACGCACACGGCCTCCCACTTCTATTTCAACCAAATTCTCTCACCAAAAGCTCAATGGCACTCCTTCTCTTCTGAGCATTGTAGTTCGCCCGCAGAGCATTTTACATCCACATATGGGGTATTTCCATACTCTGGAGTAAAAGCCTCCCAAAATTTGTAACTCCATTTCTTCTATTACCCCTTGTGAAAATTAAAAATGGGGGGGGGGGGGGGGGGGGGGGGGGCAGGGGGGCTTAACACCAGCATTTTAGATAACAAAATCTAATTTTTCATTTTCACATCCAGCTTTAGCGGAAATTTGTCAAGCACCTGTGGGGTGTTAAGGCTCACTGTACCCCTTGATACGTTCCTTGAGATGTGTACTTTCCAAAATAGTATGCCATGTTTTTTTCTCTGTTCTGGCACCATAGGGGCTTCCTAAATGTGACATTCCCCCCAAAAGCCATTTCAGAAAAACTCACTCTCCAAAATCCCATTGTTGCCCCTTCCCTTCTGAGCCTTTTAGTGCACCCACAGAGCACTTGACATCCACATATGAGGTATTTGCTTACTCAAGAAAAATTGGGAGGCTCTCTCTCCTTTTACCCATTGTAAAATTTCAACAACTGGGTCTACAAGAACATGCGAGTGTAAAAAAAAAGAATAATAATTTATATATATATAAATTATATTTTGAAATTTCTCCTTCACTTTGCTGCTATTCCTGTGAAACACCTAAAGGGTTAATACAATTTTATTAACTTATTACAGTTTTTATTATGGGGTATTTCTAATATGAAGACCCCTCAAAGCCACTTCAAAACGGAACTGGTCCCTGAAAAATTCAGATTTTGAAAATTTTGTGAAAAATTGGAAAATTGCTGCTGAACTTTAAAGCCCTCTGATGTCTTCCAAACGTAAAAACATGGCAACTTTATGATGCAAATATAAAATAGACATATGGTATGTTAATCAATATATAATGTATTTGGAATATCCATTTTCCGTACAAGCAGAGAGTTTCAAAGTTAGAAAAATGCTAAATTTTCATGAAATTTTATGATTTTTCACCAAGAAAGGATGCAAGTAACGACAAAAATTTACCACTGTGTTAAAGTAGAATATGTCACGAAAAAACAAACAAAATCTCAGAATCAGAATAATCGGTAAAAGCATCCCAGAGTTATTAATGCAAAAAGTGAGTAGTCAGAATTGCAAAAAAAGGGTTCAGTCCTTAAGGGGTTAAACATACTGATTTTGTACAAAAAGTTTGAGATTATTTTTAAGCGGTACAATAGAAAAGTATTTAACCATGGTATTTTAATCGTATTGACCCACAGAATAAAGAACACATGTCATTTTTACTGTAAAGTATGAAAACATTTACATTTGGGGTCCGATGTACATTTTATGGAAAAATGGTGTCATTGCAAGGTACAATTGGTCACACAAAAAACAAGCCCTTATATGGGTCTTTAGATAAGCGTTATGGATTTTAGAAGGCGAGGAGGAAAAAACAAATGCTAAAATAAAATTGGCCTGGTCCTTAAGGGGCTAAGGGTGCTTTTACACAGATTAGACCTGCTGAAGATTTTCTGAGCAGATGTGTGCAGAGACTCGGCATCACAACTTCAATGCCTATATTTGTGCATAGTTTTTCTGCAATGTGACATTTCCTAAAGCTTAAAGGGGTACTCCGCCCCTAGACATCTTATCCCCTATCGCGGCACCCCCGCTATCATTACTGCACAGAGCAGACTTGCTCCATGCGTAATGACGGGCAATACAGGGGCTGGAGCATAGTTACATCACGGCTCCGCACCCTCGTGATGTAACGGACGGCCTCTCAATAAAAATCTATGGGAGGGGCATGTTGGCCATCACGCCCCCTCCCATAGACTTGCATTAAGGTGGCGGACCGTGACGTCATGGGGAGGAGCCGTGATGTCACAATGCTCTGTCACTGTATCGCTGGTCATTACGCACGGAGAGTCTGCTCTGTGCAGTAATGATAGCGGGGTGCCGCAGCAGAGATCCCAGGGGTCCCCAGCAGCGGGACCCCGGCAATCTGACATCTTATACCCTATCCTTAGGATAGGGGATACGATGTCTAGGGGCAGAGTACCCCTTTAAATGGGGAGATTAAAACCTGAGTTGCACATAGCAACCAGATTCTTTCATAATTTTCTCTCTTTTTTTTTTTTTTTTTTTTTTAAAAGGTCTCTGAAGAATTAAAGTGATCTGATTGGTTGTTATGGGCAACTCAGCAACTTTCTCTGGACAGGTTTTGATAAATCTCCCCCAATATGTTTGGACAAGCTGCAGAATACAGGAGACAAGAAGAGCTATCCAGTTGCTCAAGACTACTGAAAATATTCACATCATTAGACGGACTGCATCATGTCCCCTCCCAGAAGTCCTATTCAAGTGAATGAGTCTAAGATGGAACATCAGGCAATCTGATGACATTAGTATTGGAGATAGTCAGGCAACGGGATAGCGCTTTTAGTTTTACCCATATCCTGCTCCTTACACTGCTGAGGATATGCAACAAGCAAGTCTGTAGTGTATTTGTCCCAAGTCAAACTACCTCTATAGGAATTTTGTGCAGGTTATAACCCTGGTTATAGTTTACAAATACTGTGGCAATGATAAATTCTATCCAATCTATGCTCATGTGAAAATAGCATTATAACATGTGAACTTGTACTTGTGAGCTTGCCCCTCTCCCCTCTCCCCTCTCCCCTCTCCTCTCCCCCCCCCCCAAACAATTAAAATAATCCACCATAAAAATTGATAAACTTACAAGGGGTCATCATCTGGCTCCCAGCCCTCCAGCTCTTTCAGGCAGAAAAAACAACAAGCAACATCAGGCTCATTCTCAGTCGGGCAGTGCACGAAGCCAGCTTTGGCCATCTAAAACAGACAGACATGTAAAAAGCCAGAGACCAAGACGAAAGACAAATCTGCTGCAAAATGCAAGACCACCACCTGTTTTTATACCGAATACATTTACCCCCCATTAAATACAGGCTTGCTGCTTAGCAAACTTCTCGCTGGATGTAAAACAAGGTCATGTTCACATCAATCCTGATGCATGTTTTGTGGTATTCATCAGCAGAACAGCTCGCCAATGTATACCACAGGACACTTGTACCATTATTGACGATTTTCTATGGACCCAATGAAGGGAGTTGTTACAAAACTCCCAGAAGATTTCCTGCATCGGGAACTCCATTGCAAGTTTGCCAACGTGTAAATGTACCTTAAAAGTTACTAGGTTACCTCCATATTAAAGAACATACAGGATTCAAAAGCAGCTATACTCTTGACCCACTAAAAACAAAAAATGTACACAACACAATCCTGTACACACATAGGCCGACCTTTGTCTTTAGACTTTTGTGTCTACAAAAAGGTGCAAGCAGGGTTTATTTGCGCCTTTTGGTTTACACATTTCTACTGATTTTGAGTTGCAATCCACATGATATGGAAGTGTAGAAAAAAAAGCTTCACTTACACCTACAATGATAAATGCCGACCATAGTGCTACAAACTAACTAAATGCAGTTGCTACATTTGATCTATTCAAGTCGATGGATCCAGATTTACCATGGTAAATATCACAATAACACTGTTAGGCGTTTACACGACAGAATGTCCGCACTGAGAATCTCCGTGCGGACTTTCCGCAAACAGCAGGGCACCAGTCTAATATGCCAGCGCTAGGGCTGCACAGACGGCTATGCATTCCGTACAAAGAAGGAACATGTTCATTCTTTGTACAGATATGGAAAATAGAATTTCTCGTTGAATTGAAACCAGACTCTGCTGCAGCGGACTCCAAATGTTTACTCGAGCATGGAAATTCCGATGCATGACACAGACAATGGGGAGGGAAGAAAAAAAAAATATATAAAATGTATGTCATCCCCATGGATAGCTCTGGTCACAGTCATGTAGTTAAAGGAGACTTATGCAAAACAGCTACATTTCTAGTAGGGGAGATTTATAAAATCTGTCAGAAGGGAAAGTTGCCCATAGCAACCAAATTGTTTTTTTTTTTTCATTTTTCACAGGCCTTTTCAAAAATGAAAGAAGCGATCTGATTGGTTGTTATGGGTTACTCAGCAACTTTTCCTCTGGACAGGTTTTGATAAATCTCCCCAATAGGGAATAAGCAGAGCAATTCCCATACAAGAAAAACCACAGCAAGCAGTCAGGTTTCAGTTTCCATTAAAGTACATTCTAAGGCTAGGTTGACATCACGTTTTCTCCCATACGGGAGCGCATATGGCAGGGGGGGGGGGTGAAACCTCACGCTCCCGAATGCCTTTCTATGCGCTCCCGTATGTAATTCATTTCAATGAGCCGGCCAGAGTGAAACGTTCGGTCCGGTCAGCTCCTTTTTGCGCTTTTACAACCGGACCTAAAACTGTGGTTGACCACAGTTTTAGGTCCAGTTGTAAAAGCGCATACGGCACAAAAAGGAGCCGACCAGACCGAACATTTCACTCTGGCCGGCTCATTGAAATAAATGACATATGGAGGCGCATAGAAAGGCATATGGGAGCACGAGGTTTCAGCTCCCCCCCTGCCGTATGCGCTCCCGTATGGGAGAAAACGTAATGTGAACCCAGCCTAACACTGCAGCTGCTACATGCAGACAGAACCATGTCCGCATGCAGTAGCCAAACCATGCACAAATTTACTGGCATTACTGGTGAAAATTGTTAAGCTGCTGGGCCACCACATGCAAGCAGCAGCCACAGTCCAACAAATCCCCCTACAACCACCACAGCTCTAGGCATACCTAGGCCCCATACTTACACTCTCAGGGGTGCACTTGCAGTTTTCTGTGAAGGGCCAGTCAGTAAATGTGCTCAAACGTTTCTTGTAGTCATACATTATCCTGAAGTCCTTCAGGTGCTGGAGTACCTGCATGAACCTGTTCTTTGCCCCACACATTATTCTTAGACGTTAGATTTTATTTTTTTGCACTGCCCTTTGCCCTCTCCTGCACAGATTTATGGGAAAGGTCATGTGACATGGCTTCATTGAAAACAGCTGTCTGTTATCCCTATGAAAGCTGAGACAGCATTGAGAATTTAGGTTGTGTTCACACTGTGTTTAGGGTAGGAACACACTACGTTCTGGCCTCTGTTAAAAGTATTATTCGGCTGAAAACAGCGACACATAACGTTAATGGGAGCAGCGCACTCTATGCACTTCTGCTGCTGAACGGAGTACCCCCTAGTGCAGTAGTCTTCAACCTACTGACCTCCAGATGTTGCAAAACTACAACTCCCAGCATGCCCGGACAGCCATTGGCTGTCCGGGCATGCTGGGAGTTGTAGTTTTGAAACATCTGGAGGTCCGCAGGTTGAAGACCACTGCTCTAGTGACTCCGTTTGGGACATATGCACTATTTTAAGCAGACTCATGACAGGGGCTGTTGTGCTTTTGAAATAGCGCACACATCCCGAAAGGAGGCACTAGTTGACTCCTTTCAGCCATAGAATTGAATGGGGTCCACTGCGCCCGTAAACAGTATACGTCAACATCCTATTTTCAGCGGGATGCCAATGGATACAATTAACGGGGGCCAAAACATAGTTTGTTCCGACCCTTATGCAGTATGTCCCAACCATTCATCAGCATCCAGCCCAAAAATTAAAAAAGGTTCACACTACATTTTCTTTTACGCTTGAGGCTAGGTCTATGCTGTATTTTAGCATCAAAGGTATCTTTCTGTATCCCACCAAAAACAAGATACCGGCGTATGCTATAACAGAGAGCAGCAGATGGGGGAGATTTATCAAAACCTTTGCAGAGGAAAAGTTGCCCAGTTGCCTATAGCAACCAATCAGATCGCTTATTTAATTTTGCAGAGGCCTTGTTAGGGTGCATTCACACCACGTTTTTACAATACAGTTCCCGTATCCGGTTTTTGATGAAAACCGGATTCCTCAAAACCTGACTAAACTGTATCAAAACGTGTGGACAAATTTCAACCCATTTAGAGTTAAAAACCATATACGGTTTGAAAAATTATGTCCGGTTGCATACGTTTTTAAAGAAAAAACATATACGTTTTTAACTTTTCACTCCATTTTCAATAAAGTTTCACTTGTTTGATTTGAAATTCCAAGAAAAAAAAGGTCAAAAAACGTATGGTGAAAACCGGATGGAACTGTACGCACATACAGTTCTGTACGGTTTCCATTGACTCCCATGTTAAAAAAAAAAGTATACTGTTTAATACAGTTTTTCACCCATAACCAAAACCGTAGTCTACCTGGGAAAAAAAACTGACAAAACCGTAAAGGATGCAAAACGGACACAACCTGATGCATCTTTTGGAATACGGTTTTAAATGGAAAGTCAATGCATACGGTTTTCAATACGGTTCCGTACGGTTTTCACATTGAAAACGTATACGGGAACTGTATTGCAAAAACGTGGTGTGAATGCACCCTTAAAAAGGAAGGAAACTATCTGATTGGTTGCTATGGGCAACTTTTCGTCTGCACAGTATTTGATAAATTTCCCCCGTGTTACATACTGCGCTCCGTTAGCGCCGGCCGTGAGCGCAGTAGCCCTGTGTCCCCACTCCCCGGCCGGGAGCGCAGTAGTTCCATGTCCCCGCTCACCGGCAGGGAGTGCAGTAGTCCCGTGTCCCCGCTCACCCGCAGGGCCGGGATTCGCATTACGGAACGTGCCCGCATGCAAATCCCTGCCCATCACTTACCCATGTTCACTGCTGCTGCTGCTCTGTCTCAGCCTCGGTGCGCACGTCCCCGTCCCTTAGGGTGCGCGAGCGCCGATGCTTTGAAATTTAACCCCTTAAGGACCGGGGTTTTTCCGTTTTTGCATTTTCGTTTTTTGCTCCTTGCCTTTAAAAAATCATAACTCTTTCAATTTTGCACCTAAAAATCCATATGATGGCTTATTTTTTTTTTTACTGTACCATTTTTGCATTGATAGGACTTATTGATCGCTTTTTATTCATTTTTAAATTATATAAAAAGTGACCAAAAATGCACTATTTTGGACTTTTGAATTTTTTTGCGTGCACGCCATTGACCGAGTGGTTTAATTAATGATATATTTTTATAATTCGGACATTTCCACACGCGGTGATACCATATATGTTTATGTTTATTTTTATTTACACTGTGGTTTTTTTTATTGGAAAAGGGGGGTGATTCAAACTTTTAATAGGGGAGGAGTTAAATGATCTTTATTCACTTTTTTTTTTCCACTTTTTTTTGCAGTATTATAGGTCCCATAGGGACCTATAACACTGCACACACTGATCTTTATAATTGTTCACTGGTTTCTCATAAGAAACCAGTGATCAACGATTCTGCCGCATGACTGCCCATGCCTGGATCTCAGGCACTGAGCAGTCATTCGGCGATCGGACAGCGAGGAGGCTGTCCTGTCAGCTATTCGGGATGCCGCGATTAGCCGCGGCTATCCCAAACAGCCCGACTGAGCTAGCCGGCCACTTTCGGTTTCGCTTTTAGCCGCGCGGCTCAGCTCTGAGCGCGCGGCTAAAGGGTTAATAGAGCGCGGCGCCGCGATCGGCGCTGCGCGCTATTAGAGGCGGGTCCCGGCTTCACGATGACGCCGGGCCCGCCGTGATATGACGCGGGGTTACTGTGTAACCCCGCGTTATATCAGGAGAGCAGGACCAAGGGCGTACCTGTACGCCCTTGGTCCTTAAGGGGTTAAAGGTCCAGTGCGCCCATAATTAGTAAGTGCACCTGAACACTATATTATAAATTCCTGCACCTCCCACACATCCCTGCCGGATCTTCAGTGCTTTTTGCCTAAGAGAAAGCATTCCCATTGCCTGTTCTGCCGACCAATGTTACCCGACTTCCTTGCTAAGTTTTTTGACCACGAACCTTTGCCGTCTGCCTTGACCTTCTGCTACGTTGACAACGCCTCTGTCTCACCCTCCTGTACCTCACCTTGCCCAGTACTTGTGTGGTCGAGCCGTATCGGGGGTAGCGACCTGGGTGCCGCCTGCCGCAGCAAATCCATCCTGCCTTGCGGCGGGCTCTGGTGAAGACCAGCGGCACCTTAGACTCCGCTCCTCGATACGGTCTGTGTCATCAGCGGCACAGGTAGAGGATTCACTACCTGCTCCGTGACATCCGCATCCAGGTACGTGACAGCAAGATCTGGCCATGGATCCAACTGGGGTTCCTCTGCCTGACAACTTGGATCTTGCATCTATCGTGGCGCTCCAGTCCCAGCAGTTGGCCCAGCAGGCACAGCAACTAAACCAGCTATCTGCCATGATGCAGCAGTTGTTATCCTCTCAGCAGCAACCGCCACTGCCACAGCCTCCTCCAGCTCCAGTACAGCCTCCCGCTGCTGCAGTCTCCTCCGGGACCAGACTCCGCTTGTCCCTTCCTGAAAAATATGAGGGGGAGCCCAAGTCCTGTCGAGGCTTCGTGACTCAGTGCTCCATGCACCTTGAGCTCATGTCGGATCAGTTCTCCTAGGAATGTGCAAAGGTGGCCTTCGTCATTAGTCTCCTGTCTGGTAAGGCTTTGGCCTGGGCAACTCCGCTATGGGATCGCAATTATATCATCACTTCAAATCTCCAGGCATTCCTTACGGAATTTCGCACTGTCTTCGAGGAACCTGCCCGTGCTTCATCTGTCGAGACGGCCCTGCTAAGACTCTCCCAGGGCAACTCCACTGTTGGCGAGTATGCTATCCGGTTCTGAACCTTGGCATCGGAATTCTCCTGGAATAACGAAGCCCTCTGCACTACATTTAAGAGGGGTTTATCGAGCCAAATTAAAGATGTCCTCGCTGCCCGGGAATTGTCAGCCTCCCTGAATGAACAGATACAGTTTGCATCCCGGATCAATATCCGGTTCTCCGAGCGACGTAAGGAACTGAGACAAGCAAGGGAATCTGCACGACCTCGGCGCTTCCCTTGTCTGGCGCCTGTCTTTTACCAACCTCCGCAACCTGCTTCGCTGCTTCCCGCTGCGGAGGCTATGCAAGTGGATCGGTCACGTCTGACCCTGCAGGAAAGGACACGCAGACTAACCGAAAACCTTTGTCTATACTGCGCCAGTGCTGACCACTTCCTCAAAGATTGTCCTCTACGCCCTCAGCTGCAGGGAAATGCTCGCACCTAGGCTACGTAGGAGAGGCATCCCTAGGTGTAAATCCTTCCTCTCCACGATTAAATGTGATGGTCCAGCTTCTTCTCCCCTCCAAACAGACTCTCTCAGTACTGGCCTTCTTGGACTCTGGCTCTGCAGGAAACTTTATTGATGCTTCCTTAGTGCATAAGTATTGTCTGCCAGTCTTCAGCCTCCAGAAGCCCCTGTATATCTCTACAGTCAATGGAGAAAAACTGGACTGTACCGTGCTTTACCGCACTGAACCCCTGTTGATGCAGGTTGGAGTCTTCCATAGGGAGAACTTGCCCTTCTACGTACTCCCACACTGTACTTCCCCTATTCTGCTTGGTCTACCTTGGTTGCAGCTCCATGCTTCCCAGCTGAATTGGAAAACCGGAGAAGTCCTTCGCTGGGGTCCGTACTGCAATGATCACTGTATTTACATACGTGTAGCCAAGTTAGAATCCTCGTCTTTTACTTAACCTGGAGTACCCCCTTTCCGCCAAGACTTTGCTGATGTCTTTTGCGAAAAGCAAGCTGAAGTTTTGCCTCTACATCGTCCATACGATTGTCCTGTTGACTTGCTGCCTGTTACCACGCCTCCCAAAGGCCGTATCTACCCTTTGTCTGTTCCAGAAACCCAGGCCATGTCTACCTATATTCAGGAGAATCTACAGAAAGGGTTTATCAGGAAGTCCTCTTCTCCTGCCGGAGCTGGTTTCTTCTTCGTGGAAAAGAAAGATGGGTCCTTGCGTCCTTGCATCGATTACCGGGGACTGAATAAAATTACAGTTAAAAACTGTTATCCTCTTCCCTTAATCTCTGAGTTGTTCGATCGATTGTGAGGTGCCAAGGTCTTCTTCAAATTGGATCTGAGAGGTGCCTACAACTTGATTCGTATTAGGGAAGGGGACGAGTGGAAGACTGCATTTAATACACGAGACGAACATTTTGAGTATCTTGTTATGCCTTTCGGACTGTGCAATGCACCTGCAGTCTTCCAGGAATTTGTCAATGACATATTTCGGGATCTGCTCTACTCCTGTATTGTTGTACATTTAGTTGACATCCTCATCTATTCTCCAAACTTCCACACTCATCGTCTCCATATCCGTAAAGTATTTCAACGTCTTCGTGACAACCAACTCTACGCAAAACTTGAAAACTGTTCTTTTGTCAAGACCAGCCTACCATTTCTAGGATATATTGTTACCAGTCAATGGCTTCAAATGGATCCTAACAAGTTATTCGAAGTACTGGAGTGGTGTCAGGATTCGGCAGGCTGGAGGTGGATCCTCTGTGTCAGAGAGGGATTGGCGTGGACCGTACCGGTGGACCGGTTCTAAGTTGCTACTGGTATTCACCAGAGCCCGCCGCAAAGCGGGATGGTCTTGCTGCGGCGGTAGCAACCAGTTCGTATCCACCGGTAACGGCTCAACCTCTCTGACTGCTGAGACAGGCGCGGTACAGAAGGACAAGGCAAGAGCAAGGTCGGACGTAGCAGAAGGTCAGGGCAGGCAGCAAGGGTCGTAGTCGGGGGCAACAGCAGAGGGTCTGGAACACAGGCTTGGGACATACACAAAACACTTTCACTGGTACAAGGCAACAAGATCCAGCAATGCAGGGAAGGGGAAGTGATGTTATAAAGGCGTGGAGCAGGTGGGAGTTAATCTCAGTGATTGAAAAAAATGAAAAAATACCCCTGAGGAAGTCACAGTGTGACGGAACGCGTGGAGCTCTGGCATCCCGTCTGGTACTAGTATAGGAATTCTCTGCCTGTGGTTTGTTGTGGCTCATGCCTTGTATATCATTGTCAACCTTTATATATAATGTGCATTGTGCTTAAGGAGGGTCACTGGTCATTTATTTAGTGATTGCTTCATGCTTATTTGTTTCCACAGTCTGTTCTGTTTATATATTACCTGTACCTTGTTATACGGGATTGTGTGGAGGGGGGGGTTCATGGCCCCTCTCCCATGTTGTGTACTCTAGTTTATAGAGTTTTTAAATGATTTTAGCCTTGCTCTTTTTCTCATCATGTTATGACATAATTTAATAAAGTATACACATTTTTCATAATTGGTGTGCGCTTTTTTTCAGTGGTTACTAGTGTTGGCTTAAATTACAGTGATTGGGCCAGGCACCAATCAGTGGTGCCCTTGCCCTTTAAATCTTAGAGAGCTGGTGCGCGCGCGCCCTGGAGATTGGAGCCGCGCACGCCAGGACGTGACAGCCGGGACCGGGACAGGTAAGTAGCTTGGGATGCGATTAGCGAGCGGGCGCGTCCCGCTATGCGAATCGTATCCCCGCCGGCAGTGTCAGTGCAGCGCTCCCGGTCAGCGGGTCTGACCGGGGCGCTGCAGAGAGGAGAACGACGTGAGCGCTCCGGGGAGGAGCAGGGACCCAGAGCGCTCGGCGTAACAGTACCCCCCCCCTTAGGTCTCCCCCTCTTTTTGTCTGCTTGTCCCTTCAAATGATACGAGAACATTGGGAGCGACTCTTGAGTTTCCTTCCGGAAGAAAGAGAAGCCCTGGGTAGCTTCATCAGTGGCAGGCAATCCAGAAGAAGTGGGAATGGGGAGGGGGGGCAGAGGGTGAAGCTTGCCACGGAGCAGAGTGTTACCAGGAAGGGGGCTATGAGGAGGCAAAATCTCAGCTTGCTTTTTGCCGAAAATATCCTGGTAAGCCTTGGGAGGGGCCGGTAAGGGTGGAACCTCAGGAGTTAGACAAGTGGGAGAAGATGTGAGGCATCGTTTGTGACAAGAGGAACCCCAATTTTTGATCTCCCCGGTGGTCCAGTCAAGGGTGGGAGAATGACGTTGGAGCCATGCAGACCGAGGAGGACTTCAGATGTGCAGTTGGGCAGAACAAAAAATTCAATTTTTTCGTGATGCAGTCCAATGCTCATAAGCAGGGGTTCTGTGCGGTAACGCACAGTGCAGTCCAATTTTTCTCCATTGACAGAAGAAATGTAGAGCGGCTTGACGAGACGGGTTACTGGAATGCTGAACCTATTAACAAAAGAGGCCAAAATAAAATTTCCAGCAGAACCAGAGTCCAAGAAGGCTACGGCTAAGAAGGAGGAGTTGGCAGAAGGAGAAATCAGCACAGGCACAGTGAGACGTGGAGAAGCGGAAGTCACACCAAGGGACGCCACTGCCATATGAACAGGGTGCGTTTCCCAGACGTGGAGGACGAATAGGGCAGTCCACTAGGAAATGTTCGGTACTAGCGCAGTACAGGCATGAGTTTTTATCTCTGCGACGAGACCTCTCTTCAGGGTTCAGGCGAAACCGATCCACTTGCATAGCCTCCTCGGCGGGAGGCACAGGGATGGATTGCAAAGGATACTGGGAGAGAGGTGCCCAGAGATCAAGGTCCTTTTCCTGGCGGAGCTCCTGGTGTCTTTCAGAAAAACGCTTGTCGATGCGGGTGGCCAAAAGGATAAGTTCAGACAGGTTAGCTGGAATTTCTCGTGCGGCCAGTACATCTTTGATGTTGCTGGATAAGCCTTTCTTGAAGGTCGCGCAGAGGGCCTCATTATTCCAGTCTAGCTCTGAGGCGAGGTACGAAACTGGATGGCGTATTCGCCTACGGAAGAAGTTCCTTGGACTAGGTTCAGCAAAGCAGTCTCGGCAGAGGAGGCCCGGGCTGGCTCCTCGAAGACACTACGGACTTCAGCGAAGAAGGACTGGACAGTGGCTGTGGCAGGATCATTGCGGTCCCAGAGCGGTGTGGCCCAAGACAAGGCCTTTCCAGACAGAAGACTAACTACGAACGCCACCTTAGACCGTTCTGTAGGAAATTGGTCCGACAACATCTCCAAATGTAGGGAACATTGAGACAGGAAACCACGGCAGAGTCTAGAGTCCCCATCAAATTTGTCCGGCAGGGACAAGCGGAGGCCAGGAGCGGGCACTCGCTGCGGAGGAGGTGCAGGAGCTGGCGGAGGAGATGGTTGCTTCTGTAGCTGTGGCAGAAGTTGCTGTAGCATGGCGGTCAACTGCGACAGCTGCTGTCCTTGTTGGGCGATTTGTTAGGATTGCTGGGTGACCACCGTGGGTAGGTCAGCGAGACTTGGCAGCGGCACCTCAGCGGGATCCATGGCCGGATCTACTGTCAGGATTCGGCAGGCTAGAGGTGGATCCTCTGTGTCAGAGAGGGATTGGCGTGGACCGTACCGGTGGACCGGTTCTAAGTTGCTACTGGTATTCACCAGAGCCCGCCGCAAAGCGGGATGGTCTTGCTGCGGCGGTAGCAACCACGTCATATCCGCCGGTAACGGTTCAACCTCTCTGACTGCTGAGACATGCGCGGTACAGAAGGACAAGGCAAGAGCAAGGTCGGACGTAGCAGACAGTCAGGTCAGGGCAGGCAGCAAGGGTCGTAGTCGGGGCAACAGCAGAGGGTCTGGAACACAGGCTTGGGACATACACAAAACGCTTTCACTGGCACAAGGCAACAAGATCCGGCAATGCAGGGAAGGGGAAGTGATGTTATAAAGGCGTGGAGCAGGTGGTGAGTTAATTACAGGGATTGGGCCAGGCACCAATCAGTGGTGCACTGGCCCTTTAAATCTTAGAGAGCTGGCGCGCGCGCGCCCTAGAGGGCGGAGCCGTGCGTGCCAGGACGTGACAGCCGGGGACCGGGACAGGTAAGTAGCTTGGGATGCGATTCGCGAGCGGGCGCGTCCCGCTATGTAAATCGCATCCCCGCCGGCAGTGTCAGTGCAGCGCTCCCGGTCAGCGGGTCTGACCGGGGCGCTGCAGAGAGGAGAACGCCGCGAGCAATCCGGGGAGGAGCAGGGACCCGGAGCGCTCGGCGTAACAAGTGGCCTCAGTATACGGGACTGAAAGCAATACAACGCTTTCTTGGCTTTGCCAATTATTATCGCCAGTTTATTCCCCACTATTCCACCTTGGTCGCTCCAATCGTATCCCTAACAAAAAAAATCTGCCAATTCTAAGGTCTGGACTCCAGAGGCCGAAAAGGCCTTCAAAGAGCTAAAGTCTGCCCTCGCTTCCGCTCCGGTGTTGTCAAGACTTGATTCGCCATTCATTTTGGAGGTGGATGCATCTTCGGTCGGTGCAGGAGCAGTACTGACACAAAGATCTGGCAAGGGTAAGATTGTGACCTGCGGATTCTTCTCTAAAACCTTTTCCCCAGCGGAAAAGAATTATACTATAGGAGATCGTGAGCTTCTGGCTATTAAGTTGGCCTTGGAGGAATGGCGTCATCTCTTAGAAGGCTCTGTGCATCCCATAACCATTTATACGACAAGAACTTGCTCTATCTCCAGTCAGCCCATCGCCTCAACCCACGTCAGGCCCGCTGGTCTTTGTTCTTCTCCAGGTTTAACTTCCTCCTTCATTTTCGTCCTGCAGAAAAGAATCTTCGGGCTGATGCCTTATCTAGATCTACTGAGGTACAAGATCAGGAACCTCATCTGCAACACATTGTCTCTCCGGATCATCTTATTTCCGCAGCCCAGCAGGTCTTCAGAATTTGCCCCCAGGGAAGACTTTTGTTTCACCTCATTTGAGACTCCGAATCCTGAAATGGAGTCATTCATCTTTGTTGGCAGGTCATGCCGGGATCCGAAAATCCATGCAATTAATTTCCCGACAGTATTGGTGGCCCACTCTGAAACGGGATGTCATAGACTTTGTCCACTCCTGCTCTGTTTGTGCCCGGGACAATACTTCTCGCACCAAGCCTGCCGGTCTACTAAATGCATTGCCTGTTCCTGAACAGCCCTGGTCCAACATTGAAATGGATTTTATTACAGATCTCCCTTCTTCCTGCTGCAATACGGTCATCTGGGTCATGGTGGATCGATTTTCTAAGATGGCACATTTTGTACCATTGCCTGGGTTACCATCCGCACCCCAACTTGCCAAACAACTCAACGGTCTCTGACTGTGGAGTACAGTTTGTCTCAAAATTCTGGAGGGCACTGTGCTCACGTCTCAAAGTAAAGTTGGATTTCTCCTCTGCCTATCACCCCCAGTCTAATGGACAAGTTGAAAGGGTGAATCAGATTTTGGGAGATTATCTTTGCCAATTTTTCTCCGCTCTCCAAGACGACTGGTCTGACCTTCTACCCTGGGCTGAATTTTCATTCAACCATAGGGATACCGAATCCACTGGAACTTCACCCTTTTATGTTGTCTATGGACTTCATCCTCGTCCACCTCTGCCCTTGTCTACTCCCTCCATTGTCCCTATGGCAGATTAATTAGTACAGGACTTTACCACCATCTGGAAGAAGACTCGGCTCTCCCTTCTTCATGCCACAACAAGAGTGAAAAGTCAAGCGGACAAGAAGAGGCTTCCTCCTGAATTTTCTCCTGGAGACAAAGTGTGGTTGTCTTCAAAATTCATCCGCTTCAGAGTACCCTCCTACAAACTGGGACCTCGCTTTTTAAGGCCTTTCAAAGTCAAGAGACGTTTAAACCCGATGGCTTATTCCCTACATTTGCCTTCCTCCCTCTGGATCCCAAATTCTTTCCACGTCTCCCTCCTGAAACCAATTATCTATAATCGTTTTTCTAAAAAGGACATTTCTCCCACTCCCATTTATTGGACCTCAGATGTTTATTCCGTCAAGGAGATTCTGGACTCCAAACTTGTCAGAGGTAAACGTTTCTTCTTGGTAGACTGGGAGGGATTCGGTCCTGAGGAGAGGTCCTGGGAGCCACAAGAAAACATCTTGGATTAGGATCTTCTCAAAATATTCTTGAGTCATAAAAGGAGGGGTAGACCAAAGGGGGGTACTGTTACATACTGCTCTCCGGCGGTTAGCACTGGCCATGAGCGCAGTAGCCCTGTGTCCCCGTTCCCCGGCCGGGAGCGCAGTAGTTTTGTGTCCCCGTTCACCGGCCGGGAGTGCAGTAGTCCCGTGTCTCTGCTCACCGGCGGGGCTGGGATTCTCATTGCGGGACGTGCCCGCCTGCGAATCCTGGCCCATCATGTACCCACGTTCACTGCTGCTGCTGCTCCATCTCAGCCTCAGCACACGCGTCCCCGTCCCTTAGGGTGCGCGCGCGTGCCGATGCTTTGAAATTTAAAGGGCCAGTGCGCCCATAATTAGTAAGTGCACCTGAACACTATATTATAAATTCCTGTACCTCCCACACATCCCTGCCGGATCTTCAGTGCTTTTTGCCTAAGAGAAAGCATTCTCATTGCCTGTTCTGCCTACCCGTGTTACCCAACTTCCTTGCTACGTTTTTGACCACGAACCTTTGTCGCCTGCCTTGACCTTCTGCTACGTTGACTATGCCTCTGTCTCACCCTCCTGTACCTCGCCTTGCCCAGTACCTGTGTGGTCAAGCTGTATCAGGGTAGCGACCTGGGTGCCACCTGCCGCAGCAAATCCATCCTGCCTTGCTGCGGGCTCTGGTGAAGACCAGCAGCACCTTAGACTCCGCTCCTCGATACGGTCCGCTACCTGCTCTGTGACATCCGTATCCAGGTACGTGACACCCCGTAGTGACTCTGTTTGGGACGTATGCCCTTTTTTAAGCGCCATTGAAATTAGCAATTGGCATCCACTGCTCTCCATTATAGTATATGCCGGTATCCCGTTTTCGGATGGATACCTCAGATGTAGTGATGAGCGACAAGGGACATATTCGAATTTGCGATATTTCGCAAATTTGCGATATGTTCACGAAATTCGCAAATTCGCTATGTTCGTTCTTTTTTTTTTTTCATGCGGAGATTCATAATTAAATTCGCATAGTGCGCATGCGCAACTATATCTTTCACCTGAAAGAAGGGAGGGATCAGTGTCCAGTCTGGAAGTGCCGATATTCTCATAAATATTCGCATAAATATTTGCATTAAAAAAAGCTAATATTTGTCATTATGAATATGCATGACTATATTCTAAATATTCGCGAAATGCCGATATTCACGGTAAAAAATTAGCATTTCGAATATTCGTGCTCAACACTACTCAGATGCACAACTAAAATGTAATATGAACCTAGCTTAAAGTATACATTTATACTCTTGAAAAGGGTGAAAACATATACTGAGAAACGAATACTGCTATACAGCAGAATGTATTTCCTATTGACTAATATTACAAAAAAAAAATGGAGTCCACTGTATATGTTTTGTTTTTTCTTTGCTGTAAACAATTAGAAATGAACTATGCTTATTGTTTCCATCACAGTTATCTGTTGACATCTCAGCAAGTATGGGATGTCAACATATACTGTGTCAGACAGCAGCAGACACCATTTATTTCAATGGCCAGGACACTGTCCTTTGGTGACTCTGTCCCTTAGTGACTCTGTTCAGGCAGCTTTAGGCTAGTATCAATATTAAAATGTGATTCAAACTGTTAATGATCCCATATAGTGGACGACTCAAACATAAGAAAAGTCCAAATTTGTCACTTTTTGGTCACATCATATCCCAGAAAAATTTAATAAAAAGTGAAAAACTACAAATCACTGTGCAAAAAATGAGCGCTCATACCGCCCCGTATACGGAAAATTAGATAGTTATAGGGGTCAGAAGAGTGCGATTTTAAACATAATAATTTTGTTTAAAAAGTTTATTTTTAAAGTACAACAGTAATAGTAAAGCATGCATACAGGGTATATTTTTAACCCCTTAAGGACCCGGGCTTTTTCCGTTTCTTCATTTTCAATTTTTCCTCCTTAACTTTAAAAAATCATAACTCTTAAAAATTTTCACCTAAAATTATATATAATGGCTTAATTTTTGCGTCACTAATTCTACTTTGTAATGACATTAGTCATTTTACCCAACAATCTACGGTGAAACAGGAAAAAAAATCAATGTGCGACAAACTTGATGAAAAAACACTATTTTGTAAGTTTTGGGGGCTTCTATTTTTATGCAGTACATTTTTTGTCAAAAATGATACCTTATCTTTATTCTGTAGGTCCATTCGGTTAAAATGATACCCTACTTGTATAGGTTTGAATTTGTATCACTTCCGAAAAAAATCATGAATACATGCAGGAAAATTTATACGTTTAAAATGGTCATCTTTTGACCCCTATAACTTTTTTATTTTTCTGTGTTCAGGGCGCTTTGAGGACTCATTTTTTGCGCCGTCATCTGAAGTTTTTAGCGGTAAGTTTTTAGTCTGATCAGACTTTTTGATCACTTTTTATTCACTTTTTTTGTGGTATAAAAAGTGATCAAAAATGCGCTATTTTGGACTTTGGAATTGTTTTGCGTGTACGCCATTGAACGAGCGGTTTAAAAAGCGGTATATTTTTATAAATCGGACATTTCCGCACGCGTCGATACCACATATGTTTATTTTTATTATTATTTACATAATGTTTTTTTTATTTTTGGAAATGCCGGGTGATTCAAACTTTTATTAGGGGAAGGGATAATTGAAAGGGTTAATGATTTTTTTACACTTTTCTTATGCAACATTATAGCTCCCATAAGGGGCTATAACATTACATTTACTGAACTTTTACACTGATTGATCCATCTCCATAGGAATGGATCAATCAGTGTTTTCGGCGATTGAATACTCAAGCCTGGATCTCAGGCTTGAAGCATTCATTCGTCTGATCGGACAGCACAGGAGAAGGTAAGAAGACCTCCTCCTGTGCTACAGCTGTTCGGGATGCCGCGATTATACCGCGGCGATCCCGAACAGCTCCCTGAGCTAGCCGGGCACTTTTACTTTCCTTTTTAGCCGCGCGGCTCAGCTTTGAGCGCGCGGCTAAAGGGTTAATAGCGCGCGGCACAGCGATCAGTGCCGCGCGCTATTAGAGGCGGGTCCCGGCTTCACTATGACGCCGGGCCCGCCGCGATATGATGCGGGGTCACCGTGTGACCCCGCGTTATATCGCAGGACCGGGACTCATGACGTATTCATACGTCATGGGTCCTTAAGAGGTTAATTGTATTGACTCAGAGAATAAAGAGAACATTTCAGGTTTACTGTTAAGTGCACCAAGTAAAAACTAAACCCTCCAAAAGTTGCAAAATTGCAGTTCTTTTTTTCAATATCCCTAAAAAATGATAGTTTTTTTTGGTTGCAAAATACATTTTAGGGTATAAAATAAAAGGTGTAATTACAACTTACAATTGGATACGCAAGAAATAAGTCCTTATATGGGTCTGGGAATGGAAAATAAAAGAGTTCTAGAAAAGGCACTTAGTAGGAAAAATAAAAGAGAAAGGAAAAAAAATGCAAAAAGTGAAGCTGGCTATTTCCTTAAGGCCAAAATGGGGTATGTCCTTAAAAGGGCCGGACCGGACCCCGCGATCTCAGCTGCAGCACCCCAGTAAACTTCACTCCGTGCCGGATGACTGATGATATGGGGTGGAGGCTCGTGACATCTAGGTCACGCCCCACTCCTGACGTCACGGCCATGCCCCCTCAATGCAAGTCTATGGGAGGGGGCGTAACACCCGTGAAATCACCCCTCCCATAGACTTGCATTGAGGGGGCGTGGCCCTGACATCACAGGTGGGGCATGGCCGTGACGTCACGAGCCTTCGGTGTTGTACCTGATGCTCTTAAAGAATGCCCTGCAATCAGAAATCTTATCCCCTATCCTTTGGATGGGGGACAAGAAGTCTAGGTGCGGAGTACCCCTCTAAGGGTTTAGGCAGTCTGTTCCAAACAGAGAGCCTCCAGCTGTTGCTAAACTGTGTTCCGAGACAACCTTTGGCTGTCTGGGAGTGCTTGGACTAGACAGCCAAAGGTCGTTTGGGAATGATGGGGGTTGTAGTTTAGCAACAGCTGGAGGTTCCTGTTTGGAAGGACCATTGATTGAGTTCTATAGGACCTATTTCAAAAGAGCAGCAGCCGGCACTATTGTTTTTGCTTAAAATAGTGCATAGGTCCGGAATGGAGTCACTAAGTAACTCCATTCGTCCATAGAAATCAATAACAGAATACGTGACTACCCCTAGGGAATGTGGCAGCAGCTGTTTTTTATTTTTGCAGGACAGTAGTTTTGTATATTTGCATAAGAGTAAGTCCACACTGCGCTCCTGCCCCCGATAATTGTATCCATTGGCATCCTACTAAAAATGGGATGCTGACATGTAGTGTTAACGATAGCAGCGGCCCCTATTCACTTCTATGGCCAAACAGAGTCCCCTTGGGAAGTATAGACTATTTCAAAAGTGCAACAGCCCCAATTTTTAAGTTCAAAATAGCAGATATGTCCTGAACTAGGCGACTCCGTTCTGCCATAGAAGTGATTGGGGTCTGCTGCTCCCGTTAGTATACATCAGTATCTTGTTTATGGAGGAACATAGTGTGGACCCCCCCATAAGAGCATATTGGTGTGGTTATGTATATTTTGCATAAATACAACATAAAATATAGCCTTTCTATGTAGTTTTAGGGTTGTTCTTGGTTAGACATAATTGTCCAGGGATTTTATATTCAAATGTTTTGATTTAGACATATGGATATGATAAAAATTATCATTATTTTTTTTTTTTAATCAGGCGTCCAGTGCATTTAGGTCACTCTTGAGGCAAAAAAAGTGTCATTCTTAGCTGTGACTGTGGATTAATTTTTTCACGTTAAGAGGGTAAAGTGATGGTAACTTGAGTCGTAAATGGAGCCATCTGGATGGTAATAGAGCCCCCAGGCCTAATGTCATTGTGCCCTTCCCACCGTGATCCTGTGTGGTCAGACATATGTCATTCACTGCTAAGCAATACACTTGCACCTAGTGCTGGAGCTCTGTGAGGTAATACATACAGAAAATGATTTGGTTGCTCTTAAGAACACTCCCAGATGTATTTTTTATGTCTATTGTTTCTTAAAATATTTTTTACAGGAGTTCATCCGCAGTAAAGCTTTCTAAAGGGGCAGACAAGGACAAGAAATAAAGATGTGATCAGTAGCGGTAGGTACTTTTTTATATGTAACTATGGCTACATATTTCCATATTTCTTTTGCACTATTTTGTTATATTAAAGAGGTACAAGTTCCTTGATAGATTGCCTTGATTTCCATGGGATGCAAACTGACCCCGGGATCCTACAGTCTGTATGCATTATGCATTGTCAGCATCTATTTTATATAAATTACCCAAACATTCAGGATACCACATACAAATTGGTCCTTTAATGCATTTTTTGTTTGTTTTGCTTTATGTTTCTAGCCTGAATGGTAACTATTGATCTCACTTGATTAGTTATCTGAGAAGCTTAAACAATAGACAATGGACATTTATATATATACCCTATATTTATTTATACCCTAATCTAAGTACAGTAAGGTTCTGTTCACACTGCATCTTTGGTTCGCATCATACAAATGCATCCACATAATAAAACGTGTTGTATTTGACATTTCAGAACCAAAGACGGAAGTGGATCCAGCAGGAAGGAGAAATATAAGTCCCTTTATATATTTTCCATTCCTGTTGAATCCACTTCTGGCTTTGGTTTTAAAAACCTTAACCAAATGTTAATAAACAATAAGTTTCATTTATGAAAGGTTTATTCACACCGCAGAATTTCCGCTTGCAGAATTTCCGTACAGAGTTTAGTCGGAATTTTAACCTGGTTCTGGTCATGTGACCAAATGGTCCAGAAGGGGTCAAACTTTGGTCCTTAGTGCACTCCCACTGTTTGCTGCTTCAAATTTCCATTTTGAATTGGGGGGCAGAAAATTTGTCCAGAATAGGGGTGAAAATAAGCTTTGGAGGCGAAAATTACTCTACTAAACTTTTGCAAGCAGACAGGCGGAATTTCAGTAGTGTGAACCTAGCCTAAGGGTACGTTCACACTGCGGAATCCCCACAGAATTCCTAGAGCAGAATTTTGCAAGTAAAAGTCTGCACAGTGAACATTGCCATCAGTGTGAATGGGTCTTCCGCGAGACCCGTTCACACTACGGAATTTCAGCGGCGGACAATTCCGCTGCTGAAATTGTTCCGAGCAAAGAAAGAAAATTCTTCCGCGAGCACTGCATAGCCGTCAATGGTGACGGCGCAGTGCTGCGCGGTCCTACCGCCGCCGCCGGCTGCCAGTCTGAATCTCTGCTCGCTGAATTCAGCTAGCGGAGATTCCGTTCACACTCTGTAGTGTGAACATACCCTAAGAGTGTTGGGTTTTTACTAGTGTGAAATGTTTCAGACTTGCCAGATTCCACTCTTTTTACTATGGGAATTCACAGATTTACAAGTTGAGAAAGTTTTCTGACCAGATTTTCCTAGGTGGAAATTTCCAGCCATTTATTCACAGGATTTTCTGAGAATTCAATAGTAAATAGGTCGGGTTGTAAAACCACGCCCCTTTGTGATAGACCACACCCACTGTTAGGCTTTTCACAATGCAATGTTGGGTTTGTAGGATTTTCCTATCTCAGACATGTCGCAGACAGTATGGGGGAGATTTATCAAAACCTGGCCAGAGGAAAAGTTGCTGAGTTTTCCATAGCAACCAATCAGATCGTTTAATTCATTTTTCAGAGGCCTTTTCAAAAATGAAAGAAGTAATCTGATTGGTTGCTATGGGCAACTCAGCAACTTTTCCTCTGGACAGGTTTTCATAAATCTCCCCCATAGTGAGGACAAGAGTGGGGCTTCTTCTAAATGGTCTGTTTACAAATTTAGGTTTTCTAATGCAGTTTTTGAGGCCAAAGTCAGGAACTGATCAGAAACGGAGAACAAATATAAACGAAAGAGACTTCCCCTCTTTTTATATCCATTTCTGGTTTTGATTTCCAAGACGGCATCAAAACATGTAAATGTGAGTCCCCAAACCAGTTAAAGCTATGAGATGATGCACATTAAATTATTGCACATTCATATTCTATTGTAGTAGATTGGACATGGGACATGAAGCATGACATTTTTGACGTGAAACATTTTGAATATGACCCCCATGTCAGTGCATGAAACATTTGTGTTTATGCGTTTCACCCACAATATTGCTGTCGCAAAGCTTTGCTCACATGTTGCAGATGCATCGTAGAACCATCTCGGTTTTGCCCTGAATTTCTGAAATCACCAAAAAACATGGCAATTTATGGAAAATCACATATACTGTAAGGCATCTGCAACATGTAAACACAAGCCTTAGGCTATATTAAAACCACTGTCCCTTTATAGGAGCCTTTTCCATTCAATATGTCTATTATTATTGTGCAGTTATTTTATTATAGATATATATTAAAGAAAGCAGAGGGCCATTCCATGATCCAGGCCGGATCTTATTCACTGCTCTACTTCAGCTCATTTATTTACCTTGTCTGTGGCAGAAGAATTAGTGGCTACAGCAGAGTAGAGTGTTATACCAAGGAGAAGGAGCTTCAGGTAAGTGTAGACATAGGTACATTGAGGAATATTCACTTTGATCTATTCATCTACAATATGATTTTTATTTTACCATTGTCATGTAATTTGTCCTATTGGTGATAGAGTTTGGATCACCATCTGCCAGTCCACATATATGGGTTTCCTTACCTTCCACACACACTGCATGTATATAATTGATATACTGTTACAATGCAAGCCTTGTCTATATGTCAGTATTGGTTCTTCCATTGTTGGCATTGATTTGTGACTAAGTTATCATTGGACCGGGGAAAGATTTGCATGTTTCTGTATTTTTGACTCACTTCTGGTTTTGTAAATTTAAAAAAATAAAATAAAATAAATTAAGTAGGGGGGGGGGGGGGGTCCACAGGTTTTGCATAAAACCCTACAGATTTATTATTGCAACCTACATAAAAAGATAATTTATTTTTTCATCTTATTTTTGGGTTTTCTCTTCAGAAATCTTAAATCGCGATTTTTTTTTTTTTTTTTTTTTTTTTTTTTTTTTTTTATGTGTTATAGTTTGTTTATACTAGTAAATCTGGTGTAAAGGAGGGGGGGATAAAAATTCAAATATGGAAATAAGCTACTGCAATAGTGAAATCTGTGTCACTGTTTTTGACTTTGGATGTTTAAAAGAAAAAGTGCTGTAAATTGGGGTTAAATCTCCAGGTGTGAATGTATTCTTAACTCCCTTAAGTACCAAGCCCACTTTCACCTTAACCCCTTAAGGATGCAGGGTTTTTCCGTTTTTGCATTTTCATTTTTTCCTCATCACCTTCTAAAAATCATAACACTTTCAAATTTGCACATAAAATTCCATATGATGGCTTATTTTTTGCGACACCAATTCTACTTTGCAGTGACATTAGTCATTTTACCAAAAAATCCACTGCGAAACGGAAAAAATGTCATTGTGCGACAAAATTGAAGAGAAAATATAATCTTGTAACTTTTGGGGTCTTCCGTTTCTACGCAGCACATTTTTCAGTAAAAATAACAACTTTATCTTCTGTAGGTCTATACGGTTAAAATGATACCCTACTTATATAGGTTGGATATTGACGTACTTCGGAAAAAAATCATAACCACATGCAGGAAAATTTGTTAAAAATTCTCATCTTCTAACCCCTATAACTTTTTTTATTTTTCTGCGTATGGGCCGGTATGAGGGCTCATTTTTTGCGCCGTGTTCTGAAGTTTTTATCGGTACCATTGTTGTATTGATTGGACTTTTTGATCGTTTTTTATTCATTTTTTTCATGAAATAAAAGTGACCAAAAATACACTATTTTGGACTTTGGAATTTTTTGGCGCGCACACCATTGACTGTGCAATTTCATTAACGATATATTTTTATAGTTCGGGCATTTTCGCACGCGGCGATACCACATATGTTTGTTTTTATTTGCATCGGTTTTTTTTTTTTTTAGTTTTTTTTTTTTTATGGGAAAAGGGGGGCGATTCAAACTTTTATTAGGGAAGAGGTTAAATGGCCTTTGTTGACTTTGTTTTTTATAGCCCCTAGGGAGCTATAGCACTGCACACACTAATCTCCTATGCTGATCCCTGCAAAGCCATAGTTTTGCACGGATCAGTCAGATAGGGGCTTGATTGCTCAAGCCTGTAGCTCAGGCTTGGAGCAATCAATCGACGATCGGACGCCGCAGAGTCAGGTAAGGAGACCTCCACCTGTGTCCCAGCTGATCGGAACATCTCGATTTTATTGCGATGTCCCGATCAGCCCGACTGAGCTGCCGGGAAGCGTTTACTTTCGTTTTCAGACACGGCGGTCAACTTTGATCGCTGCGTCTGAAGGGTTAACAGCGCGCGGCACAACGATCGATGCTGCGCCCTGTTAGCCCAGAGTCCCGGCTATGATTAGCAGCCGGGACCGACCCGGTGTGATGCGGGGTCACGGCGTGACCCAGTTTTAAACACCGGGACCGGGCGTAGGGCATACAGGTACACCCTATGCCCTACGTCCTTAAGGAGTTAAGGACCAGAGCATTTTTTGCACATCTGACCACGGTCACTTTTAACATAACTCTGGGATGCTTTTACTTCTAAATTTGATTCTGAGAGATTTATTTATTTTGTAACCTATTCTTCTTTAACGTAGTATATTTTTGTCGATACTTGAATCATTTGTTGGTGAAAATTTCCACCATTTCATGAAAAATTAGAAAATTTAGCATTTTTCTAACTTTGAAGCTCTCTGTGAGGAAAATAGACACCCCCAAATAAATTTATATATTGATTCGCATATACAATATGTCTACTTTATGTTTGCATCATAAAGTTGACATGTCTTACTTTTGGAAGACATCAGAGGGCCTCAAAGTTCAGCAGCAATTTTTCACAATTTTTCAGGGACCAGTTCAGTTTAAAGTGGATTTGCAGGGCCTTAATATTACCCCATAAATGACCCCATTATAAAAACTGCACCCCTCAAAGAATACAAAAAATGACAAGACCCAGTTTTTGAAAAAGCCCCCCCCCAAAATGTTTAACCCAATTTCTCTTGAGTAAGGAAATACCTCATACGTGAACGTAAAGTGTGTTGAACGGCTCAGAAGGGAAGGAGCGACAATAGGATTTTGGACAGTGAATTTAGCTGAAATGGTTTTTGGGGGGCATGTCACATTTTAGGAAGCACCCTTGGTGCTATAACTGAAAAAAAAAAACATACTATTTTGGAAACTACACCCCTCATGGCACATAACAAGGGTTACAGTGAGCCTTAACACCCCCACAGGTGTTTGACGACTTTTCGGTAAAGTCGGATGTGTAAATTATTATTATTTTTTTTTTCACTAAAATGTTTCACCAAATTAACCATTTTTACAAGAGGTAATAAGAGAAAGTGCCCCCCAAAAGTTGCAACCCCATTTCTTCTGCTCATGGAAATACCCCATGTGTGGACGTAAAGTGCTTTGTGAGCGAACTACAATGCTCAGAAGAGGAGCCACATTTGGCTTTTGGAAAGCAACTTTTGCTGAAATGGTTTTTGGGGGTCATGTCACATTTAGGAAGCCCCTATGGTACCAGAACAGCAGCAAAAATAAAACACATGGCATACTATTTGTGAAACCACACCCCTCAAGGAACGTAATAAGGGGTACAGTGAGCCTTAACACCCCACAGGTGTTTGGCAAATTTCCACTAAAGTTGGAGGTGAAAATGAAAAATAATATTTTTTTTTTCACAAAAATGCTGGTGTTACCCCCAAATTTTTCATTTTCACAAGGGGTAATAGGAGAAAAAGCCTCCTAAAATTTTAACCCTGTTTCTTCTGAGCATGGAAATACCCCATATGTAGATGTAAAATGCTCTGCTGCCGCACTACAATGCTCAGAAGAAAAGAAGTGCCATTGGACTTTTGGAGAAAGAATTTGGTTGGAATGGCACCATGGGGGCTTTGTAGACACCCTCATTTCCAGACACATTCTCCCTCCAAAAGCCAAATGGCGCTCCTTCTTTTCTGAGCCCTGTAGTGCACCAGCAGAGAACTTTACATCCAAATATGGGGTATTTATATACTCAGAAGAAATGGTGTTACAAATTTTGGGGGCTTTTGTCCTATTACCCCTTGTGAAAATGAAAAATTTGGGATTACACCAGCATTTAAGTGAAAAAATTAACATTTTTCATTCACATCCAAATTTAATGAACATTCTCCAACTACCTGTGGGGTGTTCAGTCTCACTATACCCCTTGTTATGTTCCATGAGGGGTGTAGTTTCCAAAATGGGGTCGCAAGTGGGTATTTTTTATTTTATTTTTCCATTTATGTCAAAACCACTGTAATGATCAGCCACCCCTGTGCAAATCAGCTCAAATGTATATAGTGCGCTCTCACTCCTGAACCTTGTTGTGCGTCCACATGTGGGGTATTTCCGTACTCGAAATTGCGTTACAAACTTTGGGGGGATTTTTTTGCTTTTAACTCTTGTGAAAATTAAAAGTATGGGGCAACAACAGCATGTTAGTGTTTAAAAAAAAAAAAAAAAATAATATATATATATATATATATATATATATATATATATATATATATATATATATATATATATATATATAATAATTTTTTTTTTTTTTATAATAATAACATGCTGGCGTAGAATACAACTATACAACTTTACCTTTTCATAAGGAGAAAGAGCCCCCCAAAATTTGTAACACAATTTCTCCCGAGTACAGAAATACCCCATATGTGACCCTAAACTGTTGCCTTGATATACAACAGGGCTCCGAAGTGAGAGAGCGCCAAGTGCCTTTGGGATTTGCATAGGACGAACCCGGATGCAAGAATTAGACTTGCCTCCAATACCAAAAATACCCTACTGCAGTGTTTCCCAAACAGGGTACCTCCAGTTGTTGCAAGACTCCCAGCATGCCTGGACAGTCAATGGCTGTCTGTCAATACTGGAAGTTGTTTTGCAACAGCTGGAGGCTCTGTTTTCGAAACAATGTCGTACGAGACATTTTTTTATTTGGGAGGGGTGTAACTGTGTAGGGGTATGTGTATATGTAGTGTTTTTCCTTTTTTATTTTGTGGTAGTGTAGTGTTTTTACGGTACAATCACACAGGCGGGGGTTTACATGGAGTTTGAGCTGCGGCGTAAAATTTGCATCTCGCTGTAAACCCCCGCCCGTGTGATTGTACCCTGTACATTCACATGGGGGGCAAACCTCCAGCTGTTACAAAACTACAACTCCCAGCATGCAGTGACAAACCGTGCATACTGGGAGTTGTAGTTTCGCAACAGCTGTAGGCACACTGGTTGCGAAACACTGAGTTAGGTAACAAACTGTGTTTCGCAAGCAGTGTGCTTTCAGCTGTTGCAAAAAACTACAACTCTCAGCATGCAGTGACAGCTGAAGGGCATGTTGGGACTTGTAGTTATGCAACAGCTGGAGGCATACTACTAACACTCCCAGCATGCCCTTTGGCTGTCCGTGCATTCTAGGGGTTGTAGTTATGCAACAGTTGGAGGCACACTGGTTGCAAAACAGAGTTTGTTACTTAACTCTGTTTCCCAACCAGTGTGCCTCCAGCTGTTGCAAAACTACAACTCCCAGCATGCATGTTGGGAGTTGTAGTTATGCAACAACTGGAGGTGGACAGTTTGGAGACCACTGTGTAGTAGTGTCCAAACTGTTGCCCTTCCAGATGATGCAAAACTTCCTCCCAGCATGCCCAGACTGTCCAGGCATGCTGGGAGTGGTAGTTCTGCAACATCTGAAGGACCCCCCAGGGGTTTGCACGGGGTGCCTGCTGAATGATTTCAGCAGGCATCCCGATCCCCATGTGGGAATTCTCAGGTATGCCCTGTATCCTTAACTACCAGGTCGTCAGGGCGTACCTATATGCCCTGTGTCCTTAAGGGGTTAAAGGGAGACTCTGTTAGCAAAAAAAAATATGTTTTTAAATCAACTGGTGCCAGAAAGTTAAACAGATTTGTAAATTACTTCCATTTAAAAATCTTAACCATTTCAGTACTTATCAGCTGCTGTATTTGCTTTAACTCCAAATAAACATAGTTTTATTTTTACTAAGATTAAATATGTAACTTTAATAGGAATCTTTTGTTCATGTTGAAATGAAAATGTTTCCATTAATAGTAACTAATTTGTCTGTACATAGAAAAAGACTGGTCAAATACCAATGGACCCAGGACATCAAACTGCATACTTGCTGGCCATTCTCATCTGCATCCTCCTGATGCTCCTTGCTGCGTCCGCATTACTCCTGTGTTACTTAAGGTAAATAAGCACAAGGGGATATGTCACATGAAAAATGTTCACATTGAGGCTATTAAAATCAATGGGACTCTGATGCTAGGAATCTCCATGCAGAATTCTGCATGGAAATTCCAACATATTAACATAGCTTTAGGCATTTTGGTGCAGCAGAGTCCCATTGATCTCAATGGTATTTTGCTGCACTGTTCACATGTGGAATTTCTGTGGCCTGTCTATTCTTTCTGCAATGCAGTCTATTAAATGGCAGATTTCCAAGCGGTCCTAGTGCCGCTGGATCAGGCAAAAACACTGAACATTCTGCACATTTTCCTAATGTGTGAGTATACCCTTAGAAAGGGGACAAGCAAATCCAAAATACGGATATTTGCTAAAAGTGGTAGCGTCAGGATTGAGAACATAGCATTAAGTGTATGATGCCGGGGTGTTATTGGCTTTGTATGTATTGTGTTCATCTGAAGATTTAGTCTGGGGTAAAAAGTGAGCAGGTCTACATGTCAGATTTGCAGTTAGTAGAGTCCAGGATACCATTATGGAGGCCCATTTTAAGTATTTCCTGTATGCTTGCCACACTTGGAAGCTTGTGGATCTGATTAGAACAAAGCCAGAATGATATTACCTGTTCTCCATCCCTGGCACTCACGTCTGGCTCCCTTTCATCTTGGAAGTATACCTTCCGAAATGAGAGGTGGCAGGTACTATATCATGATCATTGCATGTGGGCAATATTGTGGCAGTATCCTGGCTGTTGGCCACCGTACATGTACGTGGTTTTCATGTTCTGATTGCAATATGGTACCGGCCTCCTCTCATCTCGGAAAGTATGCTTCTGAGACCACAGAGAGACAGAAGTGAGAACAAATTATACTTTTCCTGTTCCCTTTTTAATAGGTATTATGCATTTTTAGATAAGGTGGGGTTTCCTTTTCCCCAGAAACAGCTGCACTCATCTCCAGGGGTTATTAGGTTATTTCTCATTTTACAGTTTGCCCCCATTTACCTGAATGGGAATAAGATGAAATACCCGACACAGCACATTTTTATTTTATTTTTTATTTATTTTTTATTTGTATTGTTTTTTTTGTTTTTTGGGGGGGGAGCGGGGGGGGGGGGGAGAGTGACACTGTTTCTGGAGGAAAAAGAACACCAATTTTACTAAAAACTATAACTGACTTCTCTTATCATTCAAGATGTATACCAACAATTGTGATGTTATCTAATATTTATCATGCCATTAATATACTGGCCCTCACTATATTACAGGAGGAATGGCTTTAAAATAACAAACATGAAATCTTCAGTAAGAACCGGAGCAGCCATGAGAAACCAGTCAACTTCCATGACCAGTTTTGCTTGGAATTTTTCAGACTTAAAACCTCCTATCTACAGTGACCTCCATGATCCTCAAGCAATGGCATTGCCGATTACAGTGGATAGAAGCAAACAGCCCCCACCCCCCCTATCTCCAGACAGTCATATGTTATATATAAGTGATGAAGAGGAAGGTAACCAGACTTCTAGGCTGGATAGCAGATCTGTAAAGAAGAAAAGTGACACCTCAGGACAATATTCAGCTCTCCAGTATATGTTGTCTTCTGGAGCTTCCCTTCTGGGCAGTATGTTGGAGAAAAGTACAATGTTCAATCTCAAGGCCAAGAGGCGTAGCTCTTCCCTAAAAAGTGGTATTAATATGGATATATTGATGGTCCCTTTGGAGTCTCCAGTGCATGTTTCCACTTTGGATGCCAGAGCATCTCCCAAAGTAAGTTTACCGACAAACCTAAGCAGGAGCAGTACTCTACTGTGTGAGAATTCCTGTGACCAGCAGTTTACCTGGGACACAGTCGGGTTGTCTATTCAAAGTAATCACATAACTCAAAAAGAAACAGGTTTTGTTATCAGTGATTTAAAAAAGAAACCATATGATCCTGAAGAAAGAGCTACCATAAGGAACAAGGTTCAGATACAAAATCCAGACTACACACTGCCAAAGGCTTGGTTTGTATCAATCAGAGACAGGCCAGTATCGGATGGAGTTCAACTTGAAAAGAAGGAACTAAATAATGTGGCAAGTTTAGACTCTGGGGTGGATACTGCAGAGGGGCTATTGAGACCTGGGTCTGGTGGCTACAACTCCGTACCCAAAGTGTTAACAGATGGAACTGAAAACTATGTTCTACCCAATACACCCAAAGAACACTCCAATGCAAGTAATAGTCAAGAAGAAATGCAGGCGGTAGAGGGGGCAAATGAAGAGCGTCACAACTTGTATATAACACATCAAGAGGCAGCCAGAAAGCTCAATCCAGGATATTCTGGTAGAAGCTTGTGGGAAAAAAGGGAAGAGCGCCCACTAATAGGTGTCAATTAGAATTGGTTTTTGGGCCTTTTTGCATCAAGTGATAGGGTTTATTGTAAAGCTCATGGTTTTTTATGACGATAATTCAGACTTTGAAACAATGCAGTTAATGGCTGACTTTTGATGCCAGACTTTTAATAGTTTTTCTGTCAATATATTTTTGAGAATTATGTATTTTTTTATTTATTCTCTTTTTGTTTGTTAGTTTGTATGTAACTACTGTCTTAGACAAAGCAATAACAAAGTCATATAAATGGAAAATGTATTTCACCTGTAGGTTCTTCAGTCCTTTGGAAAAGATGTATAGCTATGTGGTGAACATCTATGACCTTTTTTGCTGTAATTTTATATTAATTTACAAATACTTGTCATGGTATGCTGTGTTTTTTTTTTTTTTTTTTTTTTTTTTTTTTTTTTTTTTTTGTTTTTGTTTACATTTTTTTGTTATTTATGATAATAAATTTTTATTCCTAAAATTTTAAGTTTGATTGCAGTGAAATGGAGTGTCACGTTTTGTGGTGGCTGTAAAAGTCCCCACTTTTACATCACTTCTTAGTTCTTAGGTGGGTTTTATTTATTTAAATAGTCCAAAAGAATGTTTAGATGACCTACGGGAAAGTTTCCCCTTAGCATTAGACCAAGTTTTGATCCAGCTATGTTCACACAATAGAATTCAGCATGGAGATTCTGCAGCAGCTGAGTCCCATTAATGTGAGTGTGATTCTGCAACGCTGTTGACAAAACGGAAATTTCAATTCCGGTGCCGCAGAAAGAATAGACATGTCAATTTTATTTTTTTCTGCAGACCCTGCATGGAAATGCATTGCCGTTTACGAGACGCACATTTCTGAGTGGTCCTAGCGCCAGCATGTTTTGCCCGTGCTCCACTTTGAGGGAAATTTCTGCAGAGATTTTGCGTGCGGACACTAGAGCTCATCTCACTGATGAGATCACATGATGCGCTGCTATTTCTCATGCGCTTTATCATAGTGGGTGGGACCAATTTACATTCTGCACATTTGCATGTTGCACTAGGACAGCTTCAGACAGCAATGCATTTCTGAGCAGAATCTGCAGAACCAGGTTTAAAAAAAAAAAAAAAAAAAAAAAAAAAAAAATATATATATATATATAAAAAAGGGTTTTTACCATTAAGTTCACACTACAGAATCTCCGCTCGCTGAATTCCGCGAGCAGAGATTCCACCTGGCAGCCGCCGCCGAAGAAGCTTTGGCGCTAAGGCCGCGGGGCACTGAGATTTCACCATTGACGACTATGCAGTGCTTGCGGAATCCGCGCAAAGAATGAACATGTTCTTTCTTTGCGCGGAATAATTTCAGTGGCCCATTCACACTAATATTAAGTTCACACCGCGGAATTCAGCTCGTGGAGTTCTGCTCGTGGAATTCCGTAGTGTGAACATAGCCTAACTGTTATCTCCTATCCACAGGACCATCACTGATCACAAGAAAGGAGGTCCTCAAATGGACAGGCAATGCCCTTGCATTACTG
The DNA here is from genome assembly GCF_029499605.1 of Hyla sarda. NCBI lineage: Eukaryota > Metazoa > Chordata > Amphibia > Anura > Hylidae > Hyla > Hyla sarda. The sequence goes on along the minus strand of NC_079190.1, from coordinate 104,834,265 downwards.
TTGCTTTATTAACTGCTAAAGAGACTCCATATAAAGAGTACCTGTCATCACCCCCTTAAGGACGCAGGGTTTTTCAGTTTTTGCACTTTCGTTTTTTCCTCACCTTTTAAAAATCATAACCCTTTCAATTTTCCACCTAAAAATTCATGTTATGGCTTACCGTATTTATCGGCGTATAACACGCACTTTTTAGGCTAAAATTTTTAGCCTAAAGTCTGTTATACGCCGATACACCCCCAGGAAAGGTAGGGGGAGAGAGGCCATCGCTGCAGGCTTCTCTCCCCCTGCCTTTCCTGGGGTCTAGAGCCCTGCTGCCGACCCTTCTCACCCCCTGGCTATCGGCGCCGCTGCCCGTTCTGTCCCCCTGACTATCGGTGCCGGCGCCCCATTGCCGGTGCCGATAGCCAGGGGGAGAGAAGGGGCAGCGGCACCCATTGCCGGCGCCGCTGCCCCGTTGCCTCCCCCCATCCCCGGTGGCATAATTACCTGTTGCCGGGGTCAGGTCCGCGCTGCTCCAGGCCTCCGGTGTGCGTCCCCTGCGTCGTTGCTATGCGCTGCACGGTGCATGACGTCAGTGCGGCGCGCCGTGCAGTGCACAGCAACGACGCAGGGGATGCACGCCGGAGGCCTGAAGCAGCGCGGACCCGACCCCGGCAACAGGTAATTATGCCACCGGGGATGGGGGGAGGCAACGGGGCAGCGGCGCCGGCAATGGGTGCCGCTGCCCCTTCTCTCCCCCTGGCTGTCGGCGCCGCTTCTCTCCCCCTGGCTATCGGCGCTGGCAGTGGGGCGCCGGCACCGATAGGGGGGACAGAACGGGCAGCGGCGGGGCTCTAGACCCCAGGAAAGGCAGGGGGAGAGAAGCGGGCAGCGACGGCCTCTCTCCCCCTGCCTTTCCTGGGGGGGTGTATCGGGGTATACACGCGCACACACGTACCCTCATTTTACCATGGATATTTGGCAAAAATTTTTTTTTATCCAAATATCCTTGGTAAAATGAGGGTGCGTGGTATACCCCGATAAATACAGTACTTTTTGCATTACCAAATCTAATTTGCTGTGACATTAGTCATTTTACCCAAAAATTCCCGGCGAAACGGGAAAAAAATTATTATACGACAAAATCAAAGAAGAAAAAACGCCATTTTGTAAATTTTGGGGGCTTCCGTTTCTACGCAGTGCATATTTCTGTAAAAATGACACCTTATCATTATTCTGTAGGTCCATACGGTTAAAATGGTACCCTACTTTTATATAGGTTGGTTATTGTCATAACTACATGCAGGAGTATTTATATGTTTAAAAATGTCCTATTTTGACCCCTATAACTTTTTTATTTTTCCATGTACAGGGCGGTATGAGGACTTATTTTTTGCGCCGTGATCGAAAGGTTTTATTGGTACCATTTTTGTTTTAATCAGATTTTTTGATCACTTTTTATTCATTTTTTTTAATGGTATAAAAAGTGACCAAAAATAAGTTTTTTTGGACTTTGGAATTTTTTTTACGTGTACGCCATTGACCGTGCGGTTTAATGATATATTTTTATAGTTCAGACATTTACGCACGCGGCGATACCACATATGTTTATTTAAACTGTCATTTTTTTTATGGGAAAAGGGGGGTGATTCAAACTTTTTTTTTTTTTTATTAGGGAAGGGGTTAAATGACCTTTATTAACACTATTTTTTTTTTTGCAGTGTTAGCTCCCATAGGGACCTATAACACTGCACACACTGATCTCTCATGCTGATCACTGGCGTGTATTAACACGCCTGTGATCAGTGTTATCGGCGCTTGACTGTTCCTGCCTGGATCTCAGGCACAGAGCAGTCATTCCTCGATCGGACACAGAGGAGGCAGGTAAGGGCCCTCCCTGTGTCCTGTAAGCTGTTCAGGATGCAGCGATTTCACCGCGGCAGTCCCGAACAGCCCGACTGAGCAGCCGGGTTACTTTAACTTTCATTTCAGACGCGGCTGACAGCTTTGATCGCCACGTCTGAAGGGTTAATACAGGGCATCACCGCGATCGGTGATGTCCTGTATTAGCCGCGGGTCCCGGCCGTTGATAGCCGCCGGGACCGACCCGACATGACGCGGGGACACCGCATGACCCCGCGGCATATCGTGGGAGCTGGCGGAGGACCTACATATAGGTCCTTCGTCGTTAAGGGGTTAAACCATATTTTCTAAACTAACTCAGATTATATTTCCAAACTACTCCTAACACCCCTCCTGCCCTTAAAAATGTTGAGTTTTAAAAAGCTTTGAATAATAAATTTCCCCTTTGCTCACATTGTGTGAGCTTGCGGCAGGGAACAGAACAGAGCCACCTAGTGGCCATTTTTCAATCATATAAAGGTTGAGAATTTTAACAAGTAAAGAGCAAGGTGTGTTATAATTACATAAGGAACACTATATAAAATTTTCTTTGGTGACAGGTACTCTTTTTGCAGCTCACGTGGCCCCTGTTGTCTCCTACATGATTCTTTTTCCATGCTTGCAGCCTAGACTACAACTCCCAGCAGTCAGTGCAGCTCTGTGTAATGGATGCCAGCCAATTGCTTTTACTATCTGCATGCATGCTATGTTGTTGTAAACACAGTCAGCAGCACACACTTTTACATGTGTCTTCTTTCAAACTATCCTTTCCCCAGCAATAAATCATGCTATGCTCTGATTGGCAGCAGTCAGTGATTAGATCTACAGCAGGAAAAGAGCAATGTTATGGTCTGAGACTAGGCTTCTCTGCCGGCAAGATCCTCACACAGGTAGAGGGAGGGGGAGGGTAGGTGTGGCAGTGAAATTACATGGTCTTTGTCTTCCAGGAGGGTGGGGGCTAGTCTCACTGAGGGGTTTGCACAGGGACAAGCAGGATCTAATTATGATGTCTTTCTCCCACTCCCTGCATATAAGTGAAAGAGGGAACTGCTCTATATAGCTAATGAATGACAAATAGGTTGGTGAGAAGGAAAGGATGGGCTATGAGTTTAGTTCCCCGGAGTACTTATTTAAAGAAAATAGGTCAATGCTGAGGAATTATACACTGCTGCTACTAAAAGTACAGAGAAGAATCCTTGCTTATAAACATGAGGTTGTTGCCTCATCAAACATCTCTTCAGTATTGGTATCAAGAGATATACAGTATAATTTTAACATTCCATTCCATGTTTTTACAAACCAATAATTTTTATATTTTGAAATATTAGAAAATAAGGCTCATACATTTTAGTTTCCACTTTTTTTTCCATTTTGCTATAGACCAGCATTCTCTGATTTACACAGTACTTCTCTGGTATCTTATCGTTCTAAAAATGTATGAAAAATGGACGGTAGCACATTTTGAAGTCCTTAAGATCAGCATAAACAATTTCCTTTTTATATACATTTGTGTGAGGCTCAACATAAGCTCAGAAACGCATTTCCTGTATTAAGTTACCAAGATCAAATGTTACAAAAAATACAGATAATCCCAAACACTACTGACCAGACATAAGTCCATTGTCTCCTTAAATCTATTAGTGGTAGTCCAGAATTATGTTCAAAGTTTGTTCACTGTCTGTCAATATATTTCCCTAATCTATGAATATTTTAGTCTTTTGTCTTACATTATTTAGGAAAACATAGGGAAGACACAAAATATTGGCTACAGTATCAGTAGAGCAGCAGGTAATTGAGTTAATGTGCACAATTCTACAACTGAGGAGTCCAACGACTGTCCTGGCTGTGGTCCATAGAAGGCCTCTGTCCCTGATACAGGGATCAACTTCCTGACCAATTTGTAGTAGCTCTTCTCTTGATATCAGGACGGCTCTAAGCTCCGCGACAACTCCGTTAATTTCTTTTGATTGTCGATCACCTTCATGTTCTGGATGTAAGCCCATGTGGCTGTGGGACTTCTGAAGTTCACTGAATACTCTGAAGCTAAAGGAAACAAAGGAAGCCGTGTTAATTTTTGTCTTCCATTCTTAAGATGGTATGGACAAAGGGGGAGATTTATTAAAACCTGTGTAGAGGAAGAGTGGAGCAGTTGCCAAGTGCAACCTCTCAGATAGCTTCTTTCATTTTTAAAAAGGCCTCTGAAAAATAAAAGAAGCAATCTGGTTGTTATGGGCAACTGTAGCACTCTTCCTCTGCACAGGTCTCTCCCAAAGTCACCGAGGAATTTCAATTATAGGAAAGGTTTATTTTAGAAAACATGTTTTGTGCACCCTATTATGCCTCTTTCACACTAGTATATGCTTCAAACACACAACACTTTACATCAGCATATCAGCAGAAATGTGTGCGGACATATTGTAAAAGTATCTAAGCAGTGTCTATTCAGATCAATGGACTAAAAGTAGTCTACTCGA